>NW_027143671.1:0-51316 GCF_026170545.1 Melanerpes formicivorus
GAGAAGTGAGCGAAACTAATGAAAACATTGTTGGGGTAAAACCTAAAGGGAAAGACCTAGCACCAAATCCAATTTGCCATCTGATCTAACTTCTGGAGGCAGTCAAAATGATCCTTAGAATTCTTCCCTACCTTATTCCTGTGCTGAGATACAGGCTGCTCCAACCTGCTGTAAAATGCTTGATTTCGAGAGTGAGCGAAACTAATGAAAACATTGTTGGGGTAAAACCTAAAGGGAAAGACCTAGCACCAAATCCAATTTGCCATCTGATCTAACTTCTGGAGGCAGTCAAAATGATCCTTAGAATTCTTCCCTGCCTTATTCCTGTGCTGAGATACAGGCTGCTCCAACCTGCTGTAAAATGCTTGATTTCGAGAGTGAGCGAAACTAATGAAAACATTGTTGGGGTAAAACCTAAAGGGAAAGACCTAGCACCAAATCCAATTTGCCATCTGATCTAACTTCTGGAGGCAGTCAAAATGAGCCTTAGAATTCTTCCCTACCTTATTCCTGTGCTGAGATACAGGCTGCTCCAACCTGCTGTAAAATGCTTGATTTCGAGAGTGAGCGAAACTAATGAAAACATTGTTGGGGTAAAACCTAAAGGGAAAGACCTAGCACCAAATCCAATTTGCCATCTGATCTAACTTCTGGAGGCAGTCAAAATGAGCCTTAGAATTCTTCCCTACCTTATTCCTGTGCTGAGATACAGGCTGCTCCAACCTGCTGTAAAATGCTTGATTTCGAGAGTGAGCGAAACTAATGAAAACATTGTTGGGGTAAAACCTAAAGGGAAAGACCTAGCACCAAATCCAATTTGCCATCTGATCTAACTTCTGGAGGCAGTCAAAATGATCCTTAGAATTCTTCCCTACCTTATTCCTGTGCTGAGATACAGGCTGCTCCAACCTGCTGTAAAATGCTTGATTTCGAGAGTGAGCGAAACTAATGAAAACATTGTTGGGGTAAAACCTAAAGGGAAAGACCTAGCACCAAATCCAATTTGCCATCTGATCTAACTTCTGGAGGCAGTCAAAATGAGCCTTAGAATTCTTCCCTACCTTATTCCTGTGCTGAGATACAGGCTGCTCCAACCTGCTGTAAAATGCTTGATTTCGAGAGTGAGCGAAACTAATGAAAACATTGTTGGGGTAAAACCTAAAGGGAAAGACCTAGCACCAAATCCAATTTGCCATCTGATCTAACTTCTGGAGGCAGTCAAAATGAGCCTTAGAATTCTTCCCTACCTTATTCCTGTGCTGAGATACAGGCTGCTCCAACCTGCTGTAAAATGCTTGATTTCGAGAGTGAGCGAAACTAATGAAAACATTGTTGGGGTAAAACCTAAAGGGAAAGACCTAGCACCAAATCCAATTTGCCATCTGATCTAACTTCTGGAGGCAGTCAAAATGAGCCTTAGAATTCTTCCCTACCTTATTCCTGTGCTGAGATACAGGCTGCTCCAACCTGCTGTAAAATGCTTGATTTCGAGAGTGAGCGAAACTAATGAAAACATTGTTGGGGTAAAACCTAAAGGGAAAGACCTAGCACCAAATCCAATTTGCCATCTGATCTAACTTCTGGAGGCAGTCAAAATGATCCTTAGAATTCTTCCCTACCTTATTCCTGTGCTGAGATACAGGCTGCTCCAACCTGCTGTAAAATGCTTGATTTCGAGAGTGAGCGAAACTAATGAAAACATTGTTGGGGTAAAACCTAAAGGGAAAGACCTAGCACCAAATCCAATTTGCCATCTGATCTAACTTCTGGAGGCAGTCAAATGATCCTTAGAATTCTTCCCTACCTTATTCCTGTGCTGAGATACAGGCTGCTCCAACCTGCTGTAAAATGCTTGATTTCGAGAGTGAGCGAAACTAATGAAAACATTGTTGGGGTAAAACCTAAAGGGAAAGACCTAGCACCAAATCCAATTTGCCATCTGATCTAACTTCTGGAGGCAGTCAAAATGATCCTTAGAATTCTTCCCTACCTTATTCCTGTGCTGAGATACAGGCTGCTCCAACCTGCTGTAAAATGCTTGATTTCGAGAGTGAGCGAAACTAATGAAAACATTGTTGGGGTAAAACCTAAAGGGAAAGACCTAGCACCAAATCCAATTTGCCATCTGATCTAACTTCTGGAGGCAGTCAAAATGAGCCTTAGAATTCTTCCCTACCTTATTCCTGTGCTGAGATACAGGCTGCTCCAACCTGCTGTAAAATGCTTGATTTCGAGAGTGAGCGAAACTAATGAAAACATTGTTGGGGTAAAACCTAAAGGGAAAGACCTAGCACCAAATCCAATTTGCCATCTGATCTAACTTCTGGAGGCAGTCAAAATGAGCCTTAGAATTCTTCCCTACCTTATTCCTGTGCTGAGATACAGGCTGCTCCAACCTGCTGTAAAATGCTTGATTTCGAGAGTGAGCGAAACTAATGAAAACATTGTTGGGGTAAAACCTAAAGGGAAAGACCTAGCACCAAATCCAATTTGCCATCTGATCTAACTTCTGGAGGCAGTCAAAATGAGCCTTAGAATTCTTCCCTACCTTATTCCTGTGCTGAGATACAGGCTGCTCCAACCTGCTGTAAAATGCTTGATTTCGAGAGTGAGCGAAACTAATGAAAACATTGTTGGGGTAAAACCTAAAGGGAAAGACCTAGCACCAAATCCAATTTGCCATCTGATCTAACTTCTGGAGGCAGTCAAAATGAGCCTTAGAATTCTTCCCTACCTTATTCCTGTGCTGAGATACAGGCTGCTCCAACCTGCTGTAAAATGCTTGATTTCGAGAGTGAGCGAAACTAATGAAAACATTGTTGGGGTAAAACCTAAAGGGAAAGACCTAGCACCAAATCCAATTTGCCATCTGATCTAACTTCTGGAGGCAGTCAAAATGATCCTTAGAATTCTTCCCTACCTTATTCCTGTGCTGAGATACAGGCTGCTCCAACCTGCTGTAAAATGCTTGATTTCGAGAGTGAGCGAAACTAATGAAAACATTGTTGGGGTAAACCTAAAGGGAAAGACCTAGCACCAAATCCAATTTGCCATCTGATCTAACTTCTGAAGGCAGTCAAAATGAGCATTTGAATTCTTCCCTACCTTATTCCTGTGCTGAGATACAGGCTGCTCCAACCTGCTGTAAAATGCTTGATTTCGAGAGTGAGCGAAACTAATGAAAACATTGTTGGGGTAAAACCTAAAGGGAAAGACCTAGCACCAAATCCAATTTGCCATCTGATCTAACTTCTGGAGGCAGTCAAAATGATCCTTAGAATTCTTCCCTACCTTATTCCTGTGCTGAGATACAGGCTGCTCCAACCTGCTGTAAAATGCTTGATTTCGAGAGTGAGCGAAACTAATGAAAACATTGTTGGGGTAAAACCTAAAGGGAAAGACCTAGCACCAAATCCAATTTGCCATCTGATCTAACTTCTGGAGGCAGTCAAAATGAGCCTTAGAATTCTTCCCTACCTTATTCCTGTGCTGAGATACAGGCTGCTCCAACCTGCTGTAAAATGCTTGATTTCGAGAGTGAGCGAAACTAATGAAAACATTGTTGGGGTAAAACCTAAAGGGAAAGACCTAGCACCAAATCCAATTTGCCATCTGATCTAACTTCTGGAGGCAGTCAAAATGAGCCTTAGAATTCTTCCCTACCTTATTCCTGTGCTGAGATACAGGCTGCTCCAACCTGCTGTAAAATGCTTGATTTCGAGAGTGAGCGAAACTAATGAAAACATTGTTGGGGTAAAACCTAAAGGGAAAGACCTAGCACCAAATCCAATTTGCCATCTGATCTAACTTCTGGAGGCAGTCAAAATGAGCCTTAGAATTCTTCCCTACCTTATTCCTGTGCTGAGATACAGGCTGCTCCAACCTGCTGTAAAATGCTTGATTTCGAGAGTGAGCGAAACTAATGAAAACATTGTTGGGGTAAAACCTAAAGGGAAAGACCTAGCACCAAATCCAATTTGCCATCTGATCTAACTTCTGGAGGCAGTCAAAATGAGCCTTAGAATTCTTCCCTACCTTATTCCTGTGCTGAGATACAGGCTGCTCCAACCTGCTGTAAAATGCTTGATTTCGAGAGTGAGCGAAACTAATGAAAACATTGTTGGGGTAAAACCTAAAGGGAAAGACCTAGCACCAAATCCAATTTGCCATCTGATCTAACTTCTGGAGGCAGTCAAAATGATCCTTAGAATTCTTCCCTACCTTATTCCTGTGCTGAGATACAGGCTGCTCCAACCTGCTGTAAAATGCTTGATTTCGAGAGTGAGCGAAACTAATGAAAACATTGTTGGGGTAAAACCTAAAGGGAAAGACCTAGCACCAAATCCAATTTGCCATCTGATCTAACTTCTGAAGGCAGTCAAAATGAGCATTTGAATTCTTCCCTACCTTATTCCTGTGCTGAGATACAGGCTGCTCCAACCTGCTGTAAAATGCTTGATTTCGAGAGTGAGCGAAACTAATGAAAACATTGTTGGGGTAAAACCTAAAGGGAAAGACCTAGCACCAAATCCAATTTGCCATCTGATCTAACTTCTGGAGGCAGTCAAAATGAGCATTTGAATTCTTCCCTACCTTATTCCTGTGCTGAGATACAGGCTGCTCCAACCTGCTGTAAAATGCTTGATTTCGAGAGTGAGCGAAACTAATGAAAACATTGTTGGGGTAAAACCTAAAGGGAAAGACCTAGCACCAAATCCAATTTGCCATCTGATCTAACTTCTGGAGGCAGTCAAAATGATCCTTAGAATTCTTCCCTACCTTATTCCTGTGCTGAGATACAGGCTGCTCCAACCTGCTGTAAAATGCTTGATTTCGAGAGTGAGCGAAACTAATGAAAACATTGTTGGGGTAAAACCTAAAGGGAAAGACCTAGCACCAAATCCAATTTGCCATCTGATCTAACTTCTGGAGGCAGTCAAAATGAGCATTTGAATTCTTCCCTACCTTATTCCTGTGCTGAGATACAGGCTGCTCCAACCTGCTGTAAAATGCTTGATTTCGAGAGTGAGCGAAACTAATGAAAACATTGTTGGGGTAAAACCTAAAGGGAAAGACCTAGCACCAAATCCAATTTGCCATCTGATCTAACTTCTGGAGGCAGTCAAAATGAGCCTTAGAATTCTTCCCTACCTTATTCCTGTGCTGAGATACAGGCTGCTCCAACCTGCTGTAAAATGCTTGATTTCGAGAGTGAGCGAAACTAATGAAAACATTGTTGGGGTAAAACCTAAAGGGAAAGACCTAGCACCAAATCCAATTTGCCATCTGATCTAACTTCTGGAGGCAGTCAAAATGATCCTTAGAATTCTTCCCTACCTTATTCCTGTGCTGAGATACAGGCTGCTCCAACCTGCTGTAAAATGCTTGATTTCGAGAGTGAGCGAAACTAATGAAAACATTGTTGGGGTAAAACCTAAAGGGAAAGACCTAGCACCAAATCCAATTTGCCATCTGATCTAACTTCTGGAGGCAGTCAAAATGATCCTTAGAATTCTTCCCTACCTTATTCCTGTGCTGAGATACAGGCTGCTCCAACCTGCTGTAAAATGCTTGATTTCGAGAGTGAGCGAAACTAATGAAAACATTGTTGGGGTAAAACCTAAAGGGAAAGACCTAGCACCAAATCCAATTTGCCATCTGATCTAACTTCTGGAGGCAGTCAAAATGAGCCTTAGAATTCTTCCCTACCTTATTCCTGTGCTGAGATACAGGCTGCTCCAACCTGCTGTAAAATGCTTGATTTCGAGAGTGAGCGAAACTAATGAAAACATTGTTGGGGTAAAACCTAAAGGGAAAGACCTAGCACCAAATCCAATTTGCCATCTGATCTAACTTCTGGAGGCAGTCAAAATGAGCCTTAGAATTCTTCCCTACCTTATTCCTGTGCTGAGATACAGGCTGCTCCAACCTGCTGTAAAATGCTTGATTTCGAGAGTGAGCGAAACTAATGAAAACATTGTTGGGGTAAAACCTAAAGGGAAAGACCTAGCACCAAATCCAATTTGCCATCTGATCTAACTTCTGGAGGCAGTCAAAATGATCCTTAGAATTCTTCCCTACCTTATTCCTGTGCTGAGATACAGGCTGCTCCAACCTGCTGTAAAATGCTTGATTTCGAGAGTGAGCGAAACTAATGAAAACATTGTTGGGGTAAAACCTAAAGGGAAAGACCTAGCACCAAATCCAATTTGCCATCTGATCTAACTTCTGGAGGCAGTCAAAATGATCCTTAGAATTCTTCCCTACCTTATTCCTGTGCTGAGATACAGGCTGCTCCAACCTGCTGTAAAATGCTTGATTTCGAGAGTGAGCGAAACTAATGAAAACATTGTTGGGGTAAAACCTAAAGGGAAAGACCTAGCACCAAATCCAATTTGCCATCTGATCTAACTTCTGGAGGCAGTCAAAATGATCCTTAGAATTCTTCCCTGCCTTATTCCTGTGCTGAGATACAGGCTGCTCCAACCTGCTGTAAATGCTTGATTTCGAGAGTGAGCGAAACTAATGAAAACATTGTTGGGGTAAAAACCTAAAGGGAAAGACCTAGCACCAAATACAATTTGCCATCTGATCTAACTTCTGGAGGCAGTCAAAATGAGCCTTAGAATTCTTCCCTACCTTATTCCTGTGCTGAGATACAGGCTGCTCCAACCTGCTGTAAAATGCTTGATTTCGAGAGTGAGCGAAACTAATGAAAACATTGTTGGGGTAAAACCTAAAGGGAAAGACCTAGCACCAAATCCAATTTGCCATCTGATCTAACTTCTGGAGGCAGTCAAAATGAGCCTTAGAATTCTTCCTACCTTATTCCTGTGCTGAGATACAGGCTGCTCCAACCTGCTGTAAAATGCTTGATTTCGAGAGTGAGCGAAACTAATGAAAACATTGTTGGGGTAAAACCTAAAGGGAAAGACCTAGCACCAAATCCAATTTGCCATCTGATCTAACTTCTGGAGGCAGTCAAAATGATCCTTAGAATTCTTCCCTACCTTATTCCTGTGCTGAGATACAGGCTGCTCCAACCTGCTGTAAAATGCTTGATTTCGAGAGTGAGCGAAACTAATGAAAACATTGTTGGGGTAAAACCTAAAGGGAAAGACCTAGCACCAAATCCAATTTGCCATCTGATCTAACTTCTGGAGGCAGTCAAAATGAGCCTTAGAATTCTTCCCTACCTTATTCCTGTGCTGAGATACAGGCTGCTCCAACCTGCTGTAAAATGCTTGATTTCGAGAGTGAGCGAAACTAATGAAAACATTGTTGGGGTAAAACCTAAAGGGAAAGACCTAGCACCAAATCCAATTTGCCATCTGATCTAACTTCTGGAGGCAGTCAAAATGAGCCTTAGAATTCTTCCCTACCTTATTCCTGTGCTGAGATACAGGCTGCTCCAACCTGCTGTAAAATGCTTGATTTCGAGAGTGAGCGAAACTAATGAAAACATTGTTGGGGTAAAACCTAAAGGGAAAGACCTAGCACCAAATCCAATTTGCCATCTGATCTAACTTCTGGAGGCAGTCAAAATGAGCCTTAGAATTCTTCCCTACCTTATTCCTGTGCTGAGATACAGGCTGCTCCAACCTGCTGTAAAATGCTTGATTTCGAGAGTGAGCGAAACTAATGAAAACATTGTTGGGGTAAAACCTAAAGGGAAAGACCTAGCACCAAATCCAATTTGCCATCTGATCTAACTTCTGGAGGCAGTCAAAATGAGCCTTAGAATTCTTCCCTACCTTATTCCTGTGCTGAGATACAGGCTGCTCCAACCTGCTGTAAAATGCTTGATTTCGAGAGTGAGCGAAACTAATGAAAACATTGTTGGGGTAAAACCTAAAGGGAAAGACCTAGCACCAAATCCAATTTGCCATCTGATCTAACTTCTGGAGGCAGTCAAAATGAGCCTTAGAATTCTTCCCTACCTTATTCCTGTGCTGAGATACAGGCTGCTCCAACCTGCTGTAAAATGCTTGATTTCGAGAGTGAGCGAAACTAATGAAAACATTGTTGGGGTAAAACCTAAAGGGAAAGACCTAGCACCAAATCCAATTTGCCATCTGATCTAACTTCTGGAGGCAGTCAAAATGAGCCTTAGAATTCTTCCCTACCTTATTCCTGTGCTGAGATACAGGCTGCTCCAACCTGCTGTAAAATGCTTGATTTCGAGAGTGAGCGAAACTAATGAAAACATTGTTGGGGTAAAACCTAAAGGGAAAGACCTAGCACCAAATCCAATTTGCCATCTGATCTAACTTCTGGAGGCAGTCAAAATGAGCCTTAGAATTCTTCCCTACCTTATTCCTGTGCTGAGATACAGGCTGCTCCAACCTGCTGTAAAATGCTTGATTTCGAGAGTGAGCGAAACTAATGAAAACATTGTTGGGGTAAAACCTAAAGGGAAAGACCTAGCACCAAATCCAATTTGCCATCTGATCTAACTTCTGGAGGCAGTCAAAATGATCCTTAGAATTCTTCCCTACCTTATTCCTGTGCTGAGATACAGGCTGCTCCAACCTGCTGTAAAATGCTTGATTTCGAGAGTGAGCGAAACTAATGAAAACATTGTTGGGGTAAAACCTAAAGGGAAAGACCTAGCACCAAATCCAATTTGCCATCTGATCTAACTTCTGGAGGCAGTCAAAATGATCCTTAGAATTCTTCCCTACCTTATTCCTGTGCTGAGATACAGGCTGCTCCAACCTGCTGTAAAATGCTTGATTTCGAGAGTGAGCGAAACTAATGAAAACATTGTTGGGGTAAAACCTAAAGGGAAAGACCTAGCACCAAATCCAATTTGCCATCTGATCTAACTTCTGGAGGCAGTCAAAATGAGCCTTAGAATTCTTCCCTACCTTATTCCTGTGCTGAGATACAGGCTGCTCCAACCTGCTGTAAAATGCTTGATTTCGAGAGTGAGCGAAACTAATGAAAACATTGTTGGGGTAAAACCTAAAGGGAAAGACCTAGCACCAAATCCAATTTGCCATCTGATCTAACTTCTGGAGGCAGTCAAAATGAGCCTTAGAATTCTTCCCTACCTTATTCCTGTGCTGAGATACAGGCTGCTCCAACCTGCTGTAAAATGCTTGATTTCGAGAGTGAGCGAAACTAATGAAAACATTGTTGGGGTAAAACCTAAAGGGAAAGACCTAGCACCAAATCCAATTTGCCATCTGATCTAACTTCTGGAGGCAGTCAAAATGAGCCTTAGAATTCTTCCCTACCTTATTCCTGTGCTGAGATACAGGCTGCTCCAACCTGCTGTAAAATGCTTGATTTCGAGAGTGAGCGAAACTAATGAAAACATTGTTGGGGTAAAACCTAAAGGGAAAGACCTAGCACCAAATCCAATTTGCCATCTGATCTAACTTCTGGAGGCAGTCAAAATGATCCTTAGAATTCTTCCCTACCTTATTCCTGTGCTGAGATACAGGCTGCTCCAACCTGCTGTAAAATGCTTGATTTCTGAGAGTGAGCGAAACTAATGAAAACATTGTTGGGGTAAAACCTAAAGGGAAAGACCTAGCACCAAATCCAATTTGCCATCTGATCTAACTTCTGGAGGCAGTCAAAATGATCCTTAGAATTCTTCCCTACCTTATTCCTGTGCTGAGATACAGGCTGCTCCAACCTGCTGTAAAATGCTTGATTTCGAGAGTGAGCGAAACTAATGAAAACATTGTTGGGGTAAAACCTAAAGGGAAAGACCTAGCACCAAATCCAATTTGCCATCTGATCTAACTTCTGGAGGCAGTCAAAATGAGCCTTTGAATTCTTCCCTACCTTATTCCTGTGCTGAGATACAGGCTGCTCCAACCTGCTGTAAAATGCTTGATTTCGAGAGTGAGCGAAACTAATGAAAACATTGTTGGGGTAAAACCTAAAGGGAAAGACCTAGCACCAAATCCAATTTGCCATCTGATCTAACTTCTGGAGGCAGTCAAAATGATCCTTAGAATTCTTCCCTACCTTATTCCTGTGCTGAGATACAGGCTGCTCCAACCTGCTGTAAAATGCTTGATTTCGAGAGTGAGCGAAACTAATGAAAACATTGTTGGGGTAAAACCTAAAGGGAAAGACCTAGCACCAAATCCAATTTGCCATCTGATCTAACTTCTGGAGGCAGTCAAAATGAGCCTTAGAATTCTTCCCTACCTTATTCCTGTGCTGAGATACAGGCTGCTCCAACCTGCTGTAAAATGCTTGATTTCGAGAGTGAGCGAAACTAATGAAAACATTGTTGGGGTAAAACCTAAAGGGAAAGACCTAGCACCAAATCAAATTTGCCATCTGATCTAACTTCTGGAGGCAGTCAAAATGATCCTTAGAATTCTTCCCTACCTTATTCCTGTGCTGAGATACAGGCTGCTCCAACCTGCTGTAAAATGCTTGATTTCGAGAGTGAGCGAAACTAATGAAAACATTGTTGGGGTAAAACCTAAAGGGAAAGACCTAGCACCAAATCCAATTTGCCATCTGATCTAACTTCTGGAGGCAGTCAAAATGAGCCTTAGAATTCTTCCCTACCTTATTCCTGTGCTGAGATACAGGCTGCTCCAACCTGCTGTAAAATGCTTGATTTCGAGAGTGAGCGAAACTAATGAAAACATTGTTGGGGTAAAACCTAAAGGGAAAGACCTAGCACCAAATCCAATTTGCCATCTGATCTAACTTCTGGAGGCAGTCAAAATGAGCCTTAGAATTCTTCCCTACCTTATTCCTGTGCTGAGATACAGGCTGCTCCAACCTGCTGTAAAATGCTTGATTTCGAGAGTGAGCGAAACTAATGAAAACATTGTTGGGGTAAAACCTAAAGGGAAAGACCTAGCACCAAATCCAATTTGCCATCTGATCTAACTTCTGGAGGCAGTCAAAATGATCCTTAGAATTCTTCCCTACCTTATTCCTGTGCTGAGATACAGGCTGCTCCAACCTGCTGTAAAATGCTTGATTTCGAGAGTGAGCGAAACTAATGAAAACATTGTTGGGGTAAAACCTAAAGGGAAAGACCTAGCACCAAATCCAATTTGCCATCTGATCTAACTTCTGGAGGCAGTCAAAATGATCCTTAGAATTCTTCCCTACCTTATTCCTGTGCTGAGATACAGGCTGCTCCAACCTGCTGTAAAATGCTTGATTTCGAGAGTGAGCGAAACTAATGAAAACATTGTTGGGGTAAAACCTAAAGGGAAAGACCTAGCACCAAATCCAATTTGCCATCTGATCTAACTTCTGGAGGCAGTCAAAATGAGCCTTAGAATTCTTCCCTACCTTATTCCTGTGCTGAGATACAGGCTGCTCCAACCTGCTGTAAAATGCTTGATTTCGAGAGTGAGCGAAACTAATGAAAACATTGTTGGGGTAAAACCTAAAGGGAAAGACCTAGCACCAAATCCAATTTGCCATCTGATCTAACTTCTGGAGGCAGTCAAAATGAGCCTTAGAATTCTTCCCTACCTTATTCCTGTGCTGAGATACAGGCTGCTCCAACCTGCTGTAAAATGCTTGATTTCGAGAGTGAGCGAAACTAATGAAAACATTGTTGGGGTAAAACCTAAAGGGAAAGACCTAGCACCAAATCCAATTTGCCATCTGATCTAACTTCTGGAGGCAGTCAAAATGAGCCTTAGAATTCTTCCCTACCTTATTCCTGTGCTGAGATACAGGCTGCTCCAACCTGCTGTAAAATGCTTGATTTCGAGAGTGAGCGAAACTAATGAAAACATTGTTGGGGTAAAACCTAAAGGGAAAGACCTAGCACCAAATCCAATTTGCCATCTGATCTAACTTCTGGAGGCAGTCAAAATGATCCTTAGAATTCTTCCCTACCTTATTCCTGTGCTGAGATACAGGCTGCTCCAACCTGCTGTAAAATGCTTGATTTCGAGAGTGAGCGAAACTAATGAAAACATTGTTGGGGTAAAACCTAAAGGGAAAGACCTAGCACCAAATCCAATTTGCCATCTGATCTAACTTCTGGAGGCAGTCAAAATGATCCTTAGAATTCTTCCCTACCTTATTCCTGTGCTGAGATACAGGCTGCTCCAACCTGCTGTAAAATGCTTGATTTCGAGAGTGAGCGAAACTAATGAAAACATTGTTGGGGTAAAACCTAAAGGGAAAGACCTAGCACCAAATCCAATTTGCCATCTGATCTAACTTCTGGAGGCAGTCAAAATGAGCCTTTGAATTCTTCCCTACCTTATTCCTGTGCTGAGATACAGGCTGCTCCAACCTGCTGTAAAATGCTTGATTTCGAGAGTGAGCGAAACTAATGAAAACATTGTTGGGGTAAAACCTAAAGGGAAAGACCTAGCACCAAATCCAATTTGCCATCTGATCTAACTTCTGGAGGCAGTCAAAATGATCCTTAGAATTCTTCCCTACCTTATTCCTGTGCTGAGATACAGGCTGCTCCAACCTGCTGTAAAATGCTTGATTTCGAGAGTGAGCGAAACTAATGAAAACATTGTTGGGGTAAAACCTAAAGGGAAAGACCTAGCACCAAATCCAATTTGCCATCTGATCTAACTTCTGGAGGCAGTCAAAATGAGCATTTGAATTCTTCCCTACCTTATTCCTGTGCTGAGATACAGGCTGCTCCAACCTGCTGTAAAATGCTTGATTTCGAGAGTGAGCGAAACTAATGAAAACATTGTTGGGGTAAAACCTAAAGGGAAAGACCTAGCACCAAATCCAATTTGCCATCTGATCTAACTTCTGGAGGCAGTCAAAATGATCCTTAGAATTCTTCCCTACCTTATTCCTGTGCTGAGATACAGGCTGCTCCAACCTGCTGTAAAATGCTTGATTTCGAGAGTGAGCGAAACTAATGAAAACATTGTTGGGGTAAAACCTAAAGGGAAAGACCTAGCACCAAATCCAATTTGCCATCTGATCTAACTTCTGGAGGCAGTCAAAATGATCCTTAGAATTCTTCCCTGCCTTATTCCTGTGCTGAGATACAGGCTGCTCCAACCTGCTGTAAAATGCTTGATTTCGAGAGTGAGCGAAACTAATGAAAACATTGTTGGGGTAAAACCTAAAGGGAAAGACCTAGCACCAAATCCAATTTGCCATCTGATCTAACTTCTGGAGGCAGTCAAAATGAGCCTTAGAATTCTTCCCTACCTTATTCCTGTGCTGAGATACAGGCTGCTCCAACCTGCTGTAAAATGCTTGATTTCGAGAGTGAGCGAAACTAATGAAAACATTGTTGGGGTAAAACCTAAAGGGAAAGACCTAGCACCAAATCCAATTTGCCATCTGATCTAACTTCTGGAGGCAGTCAAAATGAGCCTTAGAATTCTTCCCTACCTTATTCCTGTGCTGAGATACAGGCTGCTCCAACCTGCTGTAAAATGCTTGATTTCGAGAGTGAGCGAAACTAATGAAAACATTGTTGGGGTAAAACCTAAAGGGAAAGACCTAGCACCAAATCCAATTTGCCATCTGATCTAACTTCTGGAGGCAGTCAAAATGATCCTTAGAATTCTTCCCTACCTTATTCCTGTGCTGAGATACAGGCTGCTCCAACCTGCTGTAAAATGCTTGATTTCGAGAGTGAGCGAAACTCATGAAAACATTGTTGGGGTAAAACCTAAAGGGAAAGACCTAGCACCAAATCCAATTTGCCATCTGATCTAACTTCTGGAGGCAGTCAAAATGATCCTTAGAATTCTTCCCTACCTTATTCCTGTGCTGAGATACAGGCTGCTCCAACCTGCTGTAAAATGCTTGATTTCGAGAGTGAGCGAAACTAATGAAAACATTGTTGGGGTAAAACCTAAAGGGAAAGACCTAGCACCAAATCCAATTTGCCATCTGATTTAACTTCTGGAGGCAGTCAAAATGAGCCTTAGAATTCTTCCCTACCTTATTCCTGTGCTGAGATACAGGCTGCTCCAACCTGCTGTAAAATGCTTGATTTCGAGAGTGAGCGAAACTAATGAAAACATTGTTGGGGTAAAACCTAAAGGGAAAGACCTAGCACCAAATCCAATTTGCCATCTGATCTAACTTCTGGAGGCAGTCAAAATGAGCCTTAGAATTCTTCCCTACCTTATTCCTGTGCTGAGATACAGGCTGCTCCAACCTGCTGTAAAATGCTTGATTTCGAGAGTGAGCGAAACTAATGAAAACATTGTTGGGGTAAAACCTAAAGGGAAAGACCTAGCACCAAATCCAATTTGCCATCTGATCTAACTTCTGGAGGCAGTCAAAATGAGCCTTAGAATTCTTCCCTACCTTATTCCTGTGCTGAGATACAGGCTGCTCCAACCTGCTGTAAAATGCTTGATTTCGAGAGTGAGCGAAACTTATGAAAACATTGTTGGGATAAAACCTAAAGGGAAAGACCTAGCACCAAATCCAATTTGCCATCTGATCTAACTTCTGGAGGCAGTCAAAATGATCCTTAGAATTCTTCCCTACCTTATTCCTGTGCTGAGATACAGGCTGCTCCAACCTGCTGTAAAATGCTTGATTTCGAGAGTGAGCGAAACTAATGAAAACATTGTTGGGGTAAAACCTAAAGGGAAAGACCTAGCACCAAATCCAATTTGCCATCTGATCTAACTTCTGGAGGCAGTCAAAATGAGCCTTAGAATTCTTCCCTACCTTATTCCTGTGCTGAGATACAGGCTGCTCCAACCTGCTGTAAAATGCTTGATTTCGAGAGTGAGCGAAACTAATGAAAACATTGTTGGGGTAAAACCTAAAGGGAAAGACCTAGCACCAAATCCAATTTGCCATCTGATCTAACTTCTGGAGGCAGTCAAAATGAGCCTTAGAATTCTTCCCTACCTTATTCCTGTGCTGAGATACAGGCTGCTCCAACCTGCTGTAAAATGCTTGATTTCGAGAGTGAGCGAAACTAATGAAAACATTGTTGGGATAAAACCTAAAGGGAAAGACCTAGCACCAAATCCAATTTGCCATCTGATCTAACTTCTGGAGGCAGTCAAAATGATCCTTAGAATTCTTCCCTACCTTATTCCTGTGCTGAGATACAGGCTGCTCCAACCTGCTGTAAAATGCTTGATTTCGAGAGTGAGCGAAACTAATGAAAACATTGTTGGGGTAAAACCTAAAGGGAAAGACCTAGCACCAAATCCAATTTGCCATCTGATCTAACTTCTGGAGGCAGTCAAAATGAGCCTTAGAATTCTTCCCTACCTTATTCCTGTGCTGAGATACAGGCTGCTCCAACCTGCTGTAAAATGCTTGATTTCGAGAGTGAGCGAAACTAATGAAAACATTGTTGGGGTAAAACCTAAAGGGAAAGACCTAGCACCAAATCCAATTTGCCATCTGATCTAACTTCTGGAGGCAGTCAAAATGAGCCTTAGAATTCTTCCCTACCTTATTCCTGTGCTGAGATACAGGCTGCTCCAACCTGCTGTAAAATGCTTGATTTCGAGAGTGAGCGAAACTAATGAAAACATTGTTGGGGTAAAACCTAAAGGGAAAGACCTAGCACCAAATCC
Source organism: Melanerpes formicivorus (assembly GCF_026170545.1). Taxonomy (NCBI): domain Eukaryota; kingdom Metazoa; phylum Chordata; class Aves; order Piciformes; family Picidae; genus Melanerpes; species Melanerpes formicivorus. The sequence goes on from NW_027143671.1 coordinate 15,507, forward strand.
AATTTGCCATCTGATCTAACTTCTGGAGGCAGTCAAAATGATCCTTAGAATTCTTCCCTACCTTATTCCTGTGCTGAGATACAGGCTGCTCCAACCTGCTGTAAAATGCTTGATTTCGAGAGTGAGCGAAACTAATGAAAACATTGTTGGGGTAAAACCTAAAGGGAAAGACCTAGCACCAAATCCAATTTGCCATCTGATCTAACTTCTGGAGGCAGTCAAAATGAGCCTTAGAATTCTTCCCTACCTTATTCCTGTGCTGAGATACAGGCTGCTCCAACCTGCTGTAAAATGCTTGATTTCGAGAGTGAGCGAAACTAATGAAAACATTGTTGGGGTAAAACCTAAAGGGAAAGACCTAGCACCAAATCCAATTTGCCATCTGATCTAACTTCTGGAGGCAGTCAAAATGAGCCTTAGAATTCTTCCCTACCTTATTCCTGTGCTGAGATACAGGCTGCTCCAACCTGCTGTAAAATGCTTGATTTCGAGAGTGAGCGAAACTAATGAAAACATTGTTGGGGTAAAACCTAAAGGGAAAGACCTAGCACCAAATCCAATTTGCCATCTGATCTAACTTCTGGAGGCAGTCAAAATGAGCCTTAGAATTCTTCCCTACCTTATTCCTGTGCTGAGATACAGGCTGCTCCAACCTGCTGTAAAATGCTTGATTTCGAGAGTGAGCGAAACTAATGAAAACATTGTTGGGGTAAAACCTAAAGGGAAAGACCTAGCACCAAATCCAATTTGCCATCTGATCTAACTTCTGGAGGCAGTCAAAATGAGCCTTAGAATTCTTCCCTACCTTATTCCTGTGCTGAGATACAGGCTGCTCCAACCTGCTGTAAAATGCTTGATTTCGAGAGTGAGCGAAACTTATGAAAACATTGTTGGGGTAAAACCTAAAGGGAAAGACCTAGCACCAAATCCAATTTGCCATCTGATCTAACTTCTGGAGGCAGTCAAAATGATCCTTAGAATTCTTCCCTACCTTATTCCTGTGCTGAGATACAGGCTGCTCCAACCTGCTGTAAAATGCTTGATTTCGAGAGTGAGCGAAACTAATGAAAACATTGTTGGGGTAAAACCTAAAGGGAAAGACCTAGCACCAAATCCAATTTGCCATCTGATCTAACTTCTGGAGGCAGTCAAAATGAGCCTTAGAATTCTTCCCTACCTTATTCCTGTGCTGAGATACAGGCTGCTCCAACCTGCTGTAAAATGCTTGATTTCGAGAGTGAGCGAAACTAATGAAAACATTGTTGGGGTAAAACCTAAAGGGAAAGACCTAGCACCAAATCCAATTTGCCATCTGATCTAACTTCTGGAGGCAGTCAAAATGAGCCTTAGAATTCTTCCCTACCTTATTCCTGTGCTGAGATACAGGCTGCTCCAACCTGCTGTAAAATGCTTGATTTCGAGAGTGAGCGAAACTAATGAAAACATTGTTGGGGTAAAACCTAAAGGGAAAGACCTAGCACCAAATCCAATTTGCCATCTGATCTAACTTCTGGAGGCAGTCAAAATGATCCTTAGAATTCTTCCCTACCTTATTCCTGTGCTGAGATACAGGCTGCTCCAACCTGCTGTAAAATGCTTGATTTCGAGAGTGAGCGAAACTAATGAAAACATTGTTGGGGTAAAACCTAAAGGGAAAGACCTAGCACCAAATCCAATTTGCCATCTGATCTAACTTCTGGAGGCAGTCAAAATGATCCTTAGAATTCTTCCCTACCTTATTCCTGTGCTGAGATACAGGCTGCTCCAACCTGCTGTAAAATGCTTGATTTCGAGAGTGAGCGAAACTAATGAAAACATTGTTGGGGTAAAACCTAAAGGGAAAGACCTAGCACCAAATCCAATTTGCCATCTGATCTAACTTCTGGAGGCAGTCAAAATGATCCTTAGAATTCTTCCCTACCTTATTCCTGTGCTGAGATACAGGCTGCTCCAACCTGCTGTAAAATGCTTGATTTCGAGAGTGAGCGAAACTAATGAAAACATTGTTGGGGTAAAACCTAAAGGGAAAGACCTAGCACCAAATCCAATTTGCCATCTGATCTAACTTCTGGAGGCAGTCAAAATGAGCCTTAGAATTCTTCCCTACCTTATTCCTGTGCTGAGATACAGGCTGCTCCAACCTGCTGTAAAATGCTTGATTTCGAGAGTGAGCGAAACTAATGAAAACATTGTTGGGGTAAAACCTAAAGGGAAAGACCTAGCACCAAATCCAATTTGCCATCTGATCTAACTTCTGGAGGCAGTCAAAATGAGCCTTAGAATTCTTCCCTACCTTATTCCTGTGCTGAGATACAGGCTGCTCCAACCTGCTGTAAAATGCTTGATTTCGAGAGTGAGCGAAACTAATGAAAACATTGTTGGGGTAAAACCTAAAGGGAAAGACCTAGCACCAAATCCAATTTGCCATCTGATCTAACTTCTGGAGGCAGTCAAAATGAGCCTTAGAATTCTTCCCTACCTTATTCCTGTGCTGAGATACAGGCTGCTCCAACCTGCTGTAAAATGCTTGATTTCGAGAGTGAGCGAAACTAATGAAAACATTGTTGGGGTAAAACCTAAAGGGAAAGACCTAGCACCAAATCCAATTTGCCATCTGATCTAACTTCTGGAGGCAGTCAAAATGAGCCTTAGAATTCTTCCCTACCTTATTCCTGTGCTGAGATACAGGCTGCTCCAACCTGCTGTAAAATGCTTGATTTCGAGAGTGAGCGAAACTAATGAAAACATTGTTGGGGTAAAACCTAAAGGGAAAGACCTAGCACCAAATCCAATTTGCCATCTGATCTAACTTCTGGAGGCAGTCAAAATGAGCCTTAGAATTCTTCCCTACCTTATTCCTGTGCTGAGATACAGGCTGCTCCAACCTGCTGTAAAATGCTTGATTTCGAGAGTGAGCGAAACTAATGAAAACATTGTTGGGGTAAAACCTAAAGGGAAAGACCTAGCACCAAATCCAATTTGCCATCTGATCTAACTTCTGGAGGCAGTCAAAATGAGCCTTAGAATTCTTCCCTACCTTATTCCTGTGCTGAGATACAGGCTGCTCCAACCTGCTGTAAAATGCTTGATTTCGAGAGTGAGCGAAACTAATGAAAACATTGTTGGGGTAAAACCTAAAGGGAAAGACCTAGCACCAAATCCAATTTGCCATCTGATCTAACTTCTGGAGGCAGTCAAAATGATCCTTAGAATTCTTCCCTACCTTATTCCTGTGCTGAGATACAGGCTGCTCCAACCTGCTGTAAAATGCTTGATTTCGAGAGTGAGCGAAACTAATGAAAACATTGTTGGGGTAAAACCTAAAGGGAAAGACCTAGCACCAAATCCAATTTGCCATCTGATCTAACTTCTGGAGGCAGTCAAAATGATCCTTAGAATTCTTCCCTACCTTATTCCTGTGCTGAGATACAGGCTGCTCCAACCTGCTGTAAAATGCTTGATTTCAAGAGTGAGCGAAACTAATGAAAACATTGTTGGGGTAAAACCTAAAGGGAAAGACCTAGCACCAAATCCAATTTGCCATCTGATCTAACTTCTGGAGGCAGTCAAAATGAGCCTTAGAATTCTTCCCTACCTTATTCCTGTGCTGAGATACAGGCTGCTCCAACCTGCTGTAAAATGCTTGATTTCGAGAGTGAGCGAAACTAATGAAAACATTGTTGGGGTAAAACCTAAAGGGAAAGACCTAGCACCAAATCCAATTTGCCATCTGATCTAACTTCTGGAGGCAGTCAAAATGAGCCTTAGAATTCTTCCCTACCTTATTCCTGTGCTGAGATACAGGCTGCTCCAACCTGCTGTAAAATGCTTGATTTCGAGAGTGAGCGAAACTAATGAAAACATTGTTGGGGTAAAACCTAAAGGGAAAGACCTAGCACCAAATCCAATTTGCCATCTGATCTAACTTCTGGAGGCAGTCAAAATGATCCTTAGAATTCTTCCCTACCTTATTCCTGTGCTGAGATACAGGCTGCTCCAACCTGCTGTAAAATGCTTGATTTCGAGAGTGAGCGAAACTAATGAAAACATTGTTGGGGTAAAACCTAAAGGGAAAGACCTAGCACCAAATCCAATTTGCCATCTGATCTAACTTCTGGAGGCAGTCAAAATGATCCTTAGAATTCTTCCCTACCTTATTCCTGTGCTGAGATACAGGCTGCTCCAACCTGCTGTAAAATGCTTGATTTCGAGAGTGAGCGAAACTAATGAAAACATTGTTGGGGTAAAACCTAAAGGGAAAGACCTAGCACCAAATCCAATTTGCCATCTGATCTAACTTCTGGAGGCAGTCAAAATGAGCATTTGAATTCTTCCCTACCTTATTCCTGTGCTGAGATACAGGCTGCTCCAACCTGCTGTAAAATGCTTGATTTCGAGAGTGAGCGAAACTAATGAAAACATTGTTGGGGTAAAACCTAAAGGGAAAGACCTAGCACCAAATCCAATTTGCCATCTGATCTAACTTCTGGAGGCAGTCAAAATGAGCCTTAGAATTCTTCCCTACCTTATTCCTGTGCTGAGATACAGGCTGCTCCAACCTGCTGTAAAATGCTTGATTTCGAGAGTGAGCGAAACTAATGAAAACATTGTTGGGGTAAAACCTAAAGGGAAAGACCTAGCACCAAATCCAATTTGCCATCTGATCTAACTTCTGGAGGCAGTCAAAATGAGCCTTAGAATTCTTCCCTACCTTATTCCTGTGCTGAGATACAGGCTGCTCCAACCTGCTGTAAAATGCTTGATTTCGAGAGTGAGCGAAACTAATGAAAACATTGTTGGGGTAAAACCTAAAGGGAAAGACCTAGCACCAAATCCAATTTGCCATCTGATCTAACTTCTGGAGGCAGTCAAAATGAGCCTTAGAATTCTTCCCTACCTTATTCCTGTGCTGAGATACAGGCTGCTCCAACCTGCTGTAAAATGCTTGATTTCGAGAGTGAGCGAAACTAATGAAAACATTGTTGGGGTAAAACCTAAAGGGAAAGACCTAGCACCAAATCCAATTTGCCATCTGATCTAACTTCTGGAGGCAGTCAAAATGATCCTTAGAATTCTTCCCTACCTTATTCCTGTGCTGAGATACAGGCTGCTCCAACCTGCTGTAAAATGCTTGATTTCGAGAGTGAGCGAAACTAATGAAAACATTGTTGGGGTAAAACCTAAAGGGAAAGACCTAGCACCAAATCCAATTTGCCATCTGATCTAACTTCTGGAGGCAGTCAAAATGAGCCTTAGAATTCTTCCCTACCTTATTCCTGTGCTGAGATACAGGCTGCTCCAACCTGCTGTAAAATGCTTGATTTCGAGAGTGAGCGAAACTAATGAAAACATTGTTGGGGTAAAACCTAAAGGGAAAGACCTAGCACCAAATCCAATTTGCCATCTGATCTAACTTCTGGAGGCAGTCAAAATGATCCTTAGAATTCTTCCCTACCTTATTCCTGTGCTGAGATACAGGCTGCTCCAACCTGCTGTAAAATGCTTGATTTCGAGAGTGAGCGAAACTAATGAAAACATTGTTGGGGTAAAACCTAAAGGGAAAGACCTAGCACCAAATCCAATTTGCCATCTGATCTAACTTCTGGAGGCAGTCAAAATGATCCTTAGAATTCTTCCCTACCTTATTCCTGTGCTGAGATACAGGCTGCTCCAACCTGCTGTAAAATGCTTGATTTCGAGAGTGAGCGAAACTAATGAAAACATTGTTGGGGTAAAACCTAAAGGGAAAGACCTAGCACCAAATCCAATTTGCCATCTGATCTAACTTCTGGAGGCAGTCAAAATGAGCCTTAGAATTCTTCCCTACCTTATTCCTGTGCTGAGATACAGGCTGCTCCAACCTGCTGTAAAATGCTTGATTTCGAGAGTGAGCGAAACTAATGAAAACATTGTTGGGGTAAAACCTAAAGGGAAAGACCTAGCACCAAATCCAATTTGCCATCTGATCTAACTTCTGGAGGCAGTCAAAATGAGCCTTAGAATTCTTCCCTACCTTATTCCTGTGCTGAGATACAGGCTGCTCCAACCTGCTGTAAAATGCTTGATTTCGAGAGTGAGCGAAACTAATGAAAACATTGTTGGGGTAAAACCTAAAGGGAAAGACCTAGCACCAAATCCAATTTGCCATCTGCTCTAACTTCTGGAGGCAGTCAAAATGAGCCTTAGAATTCTTCCCTACCTTATTCCTGTGCTGAGATACAGGCTGCTCCAACCTGCTGTAAAATGCTTGATTTCGAGAGTGAGCGAAACTAATGAAAACATTGTTGGGGTAAAACCTAAAGGGAAAGACCTAGCACCAAATCCAATTTGCCATCTGATCTAACTTCTGGAGGCAGTCAAAATGATCCTTAGAATTCTTCCCTACCTTATTCCTGTGCTGAGATACAGGCTGCTCCAACCTGCTGTAAAATGCTTGATTTCGAGAGTGAGCGAAACTAATGAAAACATTGTTGGGGTAAAACCTAAAGGGAAAGACCTAGCACCAAATCCAATTTGCCATCTGATCTAACTTCTGGAGGCAGTCAAAATGATCCTTAGAATTCTTCCCTACCTTATTCCTGTGCTGAGATACAGGCTGCTCCAACCTGCTGTAAAATGCTTGATTTCGAGAGTGAGCGAAACTAATGAAAACATTGTTGGGGTAAAACCTAAAGGGAAAGACCTAGCACCAAATCCAATTTGCCATCTGATCTAACTTCTGGAGGCAGTCAAAATGATCCTTAGAATTCTTCCCTACCTTATTCCTGTGCTGAGATACAGGCTGCTCCAACCTGCTGTAAAATGCTTGATTTCGAGAGTGAGCGAAACTAATGAAAACATTGTTGGGGTAAAACCTAAAGGGAAAGACCTAGCACCAAATCCAATTTGCCATCTGATCTAACTTCTGGAGGCAGTCAAAATGAGCCTTAGAATTCTTCCCTACCTTATTCCTGTGCTGAGATACAGGCTGCTCCAACCTGCTGTAAAATGCTTGATTTCGAGAGTGAGCGAAACTAATGAAAACATTGTTGGGGTAAAACCTAAAGGGAAAGACCTAGCACCAAATCCAATTTGCCATCTGATCTAACTTCTGGAGGCAGTCAAAATGATCCTTAGAATTCTTCCCTACCTTATTCCTGTGCTGAGATACAGGCTGCTCCAACCTGCTGTAAAATGCTTGATTTCGAGAGTGAGCGAAACTAATGAAAACATTGTTGGGGTAAAACCTAAAGGGAAAGACCTAGCACCAAATCCAATTTGCCATCTGATCTAACTTCTGGAGGCAGTCAAAATGAGCCTTAGAATTCTTCCCTACCTTATTCCTGTGCTGAGATACAGGCTGCTCCAACCTGCTGTAAAATGCTTGATTTCGAGAGTGAGCGAAACTAATGAAAACATTGTTGGGGTAAAACCTAAAGGGAAAGACCTAGCACCAAATCCAATTTGCCATCTGATCTAACTTCTGGAGGCAGTCAAAATGAGCCTTAGAATTCTTCCCTACCTTATTCCTGTGCTGAGATACAGGCTGCTCCAACCTGCTGTAAAATGCTTGATTTCGAGAGTGAGCGAAACTAATGAAAACATTGTTGGGGTAAAACCTAAAGGGAAAGACCTAGCACCAAATCCAATTTGCCATCTGATCTAACTTCTGGAGGCAGTCAAAATGAGCCTTAGAATTCTTCCCTACCTTATTCCTGTGCTGAGATACAGGCTGCTCCAACCTGCTGTAAAATGCTTGATTTCGAGAGTGAGCGAAACTAATGAAAACATTGTTGGGGTAAAACCTAAAGGGAAAGACCTAGCACCAAATCCAATTTGCCATCTGATCTAACTTCTGGAGGCAGTCAAAATGAGCCTTAGAATTCTTCCCTACCTTATTCCTGTGCTGAGATACAGGCTGCTCCAACCTGCTGTAAAATGCTTGATTTCGAGAGTGAGCGAAACTAATGAAAACATTGTTGGGGTAAAACCTAAAGGGAAAGACCTAGCACCAAATCCAATTTGCCATCTGATCTAACTTCTGGAGGCAGTCAAAATGAGCCTTAGAATTCTTCCCTACCTTATTCCTGTGCTGAGATACAGGCTGCTCCAACCTGCTGTAAAATGCTTGATTTCGAGAGTGAGCGAAACTAATGAAAACATTGTTGGGGTAAAACCTAAAGGGAAAGACCTAGCACCAAATCCAATTTGCCATCTGATCTAACTTCTGGAGGCAGTCAAAATGAGCCTTAGAATTCTTCCCTACCTTATTCCTGTGCTGAGATACAGGCTGCTCCAACCTGCTGTAAAATGCTTGATTTCGAGAGTGAGCGAAACTAATGAAAACATTGTTGGGGTAAAACCTAAAGGGAAAGACCTAGCACCAAATCCAATTTGCCATCTGATCTAACTTCTGGAGGCAGTCAAAATGATCCTTAGAATTCTTCCCTACCTTATTCCTGTGCTGAGATACAGGCTGCTCCAACCTGCTGTAAAATGCTTGATTTCGAGAGTGAGCGAAACTAATGAAAACATTGTTGGGGTAAAACCTAAAGGGAAAGACCTAGCACCAAATCCAATTTGCCATCTGATCTAACTTCTGGAGGCAGTCAAAATGAGCCTTAGAATTCTTCCCTACCTTATTCCTGTGCTGAGATACAGGCTGCTCCAACCTGCTGTAAAATGCTTGATTTCGAGAGTGAGCGAAACTAATGAAAACATTGTTGGGGTAAAACCTAAAGGGAAAGACCTAGCACCAAATCCAATTTGCCATCTGATCTAACTTCTGGAGGCAGTCAAAATGAGCCTTAGAATTCTTCCCTACCTTATTCCTGTGCTGAGATACAGGCTGCTCCAACCTGCTGTAAAATGCTTGATTTCGAGAGTGAGCGAAACTAATGAAAACATTGTTGGGGTAAAACCTAAAGGGAAAGACCTAGCACCAAATCCAATTTGCCATCTGATCTAACTTCTGGAGGCAGTCAAAATGAGCCTTAGAATTCTTCCCTACCTTATTCCTGTGCTGAGATACAGGCTGCTCCAACCTGCTGTAAAATGCTTGATTTCGAGAGTGAGCGAAACTAATGAAAACATTGTTGGGGTAAAACCTAAAGGGAAAGACCTAGCACCAAATCCAATTTGCCATCTGATCTAACTTCTGGAGGCAGTCAAAATGAGCCTTAGAATTCTTCCCTACCTTATTCCTGTGCTGAGATACAGGCTGCTCCAACCTGCTGTAAAATGCTTGATTTCGAGAGTGAGCGAAACTAATGAAAACATTGTTGGGGTAAAACCTAAAGGGAAAGACCTAGCACCAAATCCAATTTGCCATCTGATCTAACTTCTGGAGGCAGTCAAAATGAGCCTTAGAATTCTTCCCTACCTTATTCCTGTGCTGAGATACAGGCTGCTCCAACCTGCTGTAAAATGCTTGATTTCGAGAGTGAGCGAAACTAATGAAAACATTGTTGGGGTAAAACCTAAAGGGAAAGACCTAGCACCAAATCCAATTTGCCATCTGATCTAACTTCTGGAGGCAGTCAAAATGAGCCTTAGAATTCTTCCCTACCTTATTCCTGTGCTGAGATACAGGCTGCTCCAACCTGCTGTAAAATGCTTGATTTCGAGAGTGAGCGAAACTAATGAAAACATTGTTGGGGTAAAACCTAAAGGGAAAGACCTAGCACCAAATCCAATTTGCCATCTGATCTAACTTCTGGAGGCAGTCAAAATGATCCTTAGAATTCTTCCCTACCTTATTCCTGTGCTGAGATACAGGCTGCTCCAACCTGCTGTAAAATGCTTGATTTCGAGAGTGAGCGAAACTAATGAAAACATTGTTGGGGTAAAACCTAAAGGGAAAGACCTAGCACCAAATCCAATTTGCCATCTGATCTAACTTCTGGAGGCAGTCAAAATGATCCTTAGAATTCTTCCCTACCTTATTCCTGTGCTGAGATACAGGCTGCTCCAACCTGCTGTAAAATGCTTGATTTCGAGAGTGAGCGAAACTAATGAAAACATTGTTGGGGTAAAACCTAAAGGGAAAGACCTAGCACCAAATCCAATTTGCCATCTGATCTAACTTCTGGAGGCAGTCAAAATGATCCTTAGAATTCTTCCCTACCTTATTCCTGTGCTGAGATACAGGCTGCTCCAACCTGCTGTAAAATGCTTGATTTCGAGAGTGAGCGAAACTAATGAAAACATTGTTGGGGTAAAACCTAAAGGGAAAGACCTAGCACCAAATCCAATTTGCCATCTGATCTAACTTCTGGAGGCAGTCAAAATGAGCCTTAGAATTCTTCCCTACCTTATTCCTGTGCTGAGATACAGGCTGCTCCAACCTGCTGTAAAATGCTTAATTTCGAGAGTGAGCGAAACTAATGAAAACATTGTTGGGGTAAAACCTAAAGGGAAAGACCTAGCACCAAATCCAATTTGCCATCTGATCTAACTTCTGGAGGCAGTCAAAATGAGCCTTAGAATTCTTCCCTACCTTATTCCTGTGCTGAGATACAGGCTGCTCCAACCTGCTGTAAAATGCTTGATTTCGAGAGTGAGCGAAACTTATGAAAACATTGTTGGGGTAAAACCTAAAGGGAAAGACCTAGCACCAAATCCAATTTGCCATCTGATCTAACTTCTGGAGGCAGTCAAAATGAGCCTTAGAATTCTTCCCTACCTTATTCCTGTGCTGAGATACAGGCTGCTCCAACCTGCTGTAAAATGCTTGATTTCGAGAGTGAGCGAAACTAATGAAAACATTGTTGGGGTAAAACCTAAAGGGAAAGACCTAGCACCAAATCCAATTTGCCATCTGATCTAACTTCTGGAGGCAGTCAAAATGAGCCTTAGAATTCTTCCCTACCTTATTCCTGTGCTGAGATACAGGCTGCTCCAACCTGCTGTAAAATGCTTGATTTCGAGAGTGAGCGAAACTAATGAAAACATTGTTGGGGTAAAACCTAAAGGGAAAGACCTAGCACCAAATCCAATTTGCCATCTGATCTAACTTCTGGAGGCAGTCAAAATGATCCTTAGAATTCTTCCCTACCTTATTCCTGTGCTGAGATACAGGCTGCTCCAACCTGCTGTAAAATGCTTGATTTCGAGAGTGAGCGAAACTAATGAAAACATTGTTGGGGTAAAACCTAAAGGGAAAGACCTAGCACCAAATCCAATTTGCCATCTGATCTAACTTCTGGAGGCAGTCAAAATGAGCCTTAGAATTCTTCCCTACCTTATTCCTGTGCTGAGATACAGGCTGCTCCAACCTGCTGTAAAATGCTTGATTTCGAGAGTGAGCGAAACTAATGAAAACATTGTTGGGGTAAAACCTAAAGGGAAAGACCTAGCACCAAATCCAATTTGCCATCTGATCTAACTTCTGGAGGCAGTCAAAATGATCCTTAGAATTCTTCCCTACCTTATTCCTGTGCTGAGATACAGGCTGCTCCAACCTGCTGTAAAATGCTTGATTTCGAGAGTGAGCGAAACTAATGAAAACATTGTTGGGGTAAAACCTAAAGGGAAAGACCTAGCACCAAATCCAATTTGCCATCTGATCTAACTTCTGGAGGCAGTCAAAATGATCCTTAGAATTCTTCCCTACCTTATTCCTGTGCTGAGATACAGGCTGCTCCAACCTGCTGTAAAATGCTTGATTTCGAGAGTGAGCGAAACTAATGAAAACATTGTTGGGGTAAAACCTAAAGGGAAAGACCTAGCACCAAATCCAATTTGCCATCTGATCTAACTTCTGGAGGCAGTCAAAATGATCCTTAGAATTCTTCCCTACCTTATTCCTGTGCTGAGATACAGGCTGCTCCAACCTGCTGTAAAATGCTTGATTTCGAGAGTGAGCGAAACTAATGAAAACATTGTTGGGGTAAAACCTAAAGGGAAAGACCTAGCACCAAATCCAATTTGCCATCTGATCTAACTTCTGGAGGCAGTCAAAATGATCCTTAGAATTCTTCCCTACCTTATTCCTGTGCTGAGATACAGGCTGCTCCAACCTGCTGTAAAATGCTTGATTTCGAGAGTGAGCGAAACTAATGAAAACATTGTTGGGGTAAAACCTAAAGGGAAAGACCTAGCACCAAATCCAATTTGCCATCTGATCTAACTTCTGGAGGCAGTCAAAATGAGCCTTAGAATTCTTCCCTACCTTATTCCTGTGCTGAGATACAGGCTGCTCCAACCTGCTGTAAAATGCTTGATTTCGAGAGTGAGCGAAACTAATGAAAACATTGTTGGGGTAAAACCTAAAGGGAAAGACCTAGCACCAAATCCAATTTGCCATCTGATCTAACTTCTGGAGGCAGTCAAAATGAGCCTTAGAATTCTTCCCTACCTTATTCCTGTGCTGAGATACAGGCTGCTCCAACCTGCTGTAAAATGCTTGATTTCGAGAGTGAGCGAAACTAATGAAAACATTGTTGGGGTAAAACCTAAAGGGAAAGACCTAGCACCAAATCCAATTTGCCATCTGATCTAACTTCTGGAGGCAGTCAAAATGAGCCTTAGAATTCTTCCCTACCTTATTCCTGTGCTGAGATACAGGCTGCTCTAACCTGCTGTAGAATGCTTGATTTCGAGAGTGAGCGAAACTAATGAAAACATTGTTGGGGTAAAACCTAAAGGGAAAGACCTAGCACCAAATCCAATTTGCCATCTGATCTAACTTCTGGAGGCAGTCAAAATGAGCCTTAGAATTCTTCCCTACCTTATTCCTGTGCTGAGATACAGGCTGCTCCAACCTGCTGTAAAATGCTTGATTTCGAGAGTGAGCGAAACTAATGAAAACATTGTTGGGGTAAAACCTAAAGGGAAAGACCTAGCACCAAATCCAATTTGCCATCTGATCTAACTTCTGGAGGCAGTCAAAATGAGCCTTAGAATTCTTCCCTACCTTATTCCTGTGCTGAGGCTGCTCCAACCTGCTGTAAAATGCTTGATTCCGAGAGTGAGCGAAACTAATGAAAAACATTGTTGTGGGTAAAACCTAAAGGGAAAGACCTAGCACCAAATCCAATTTGCCATCTGATCTAACTTCTGGAGGCAGTCAAAATGAGCCTTAGGAATTTCTTCCCTACCTTAATTCCTGTGCTGAGATACAGGCTGCTCCAACCTGCTGTAAAATGCTTGATTTCGAGAGTGAGCGAAACTAATGAAAACATTGTTGGGGTAAAACCTAAAGGGAAAGACCTAGCACCAAATCCAATTTGCCATCTGATCTAACTTCTGGAGGCAGTCAAAATGATCCTTAGAATTCTTCCCTACCTTATTCCTGTGCTGAGATACAGGCTGCTCCAACCTGCTGTAAAATGCTTGATTTCGAGAGTGAGCGAAACTAATGAAAACATTGTTGGGGTAAAACCTAAAGGGAAAGACCTAGCACCAAATCCAATTTGCCATCTGATCTAACTTCTGGAGGCAGTCAAAATGAGCCTTAGAATTCTTCCCTACCTTATTCCTGTGCTGAGATACAGGCTGCTCCAACCTGCTGTAAAATGCTTGATTTCGAGAGTGAGCGAAACTAATGAAAACATTGTTGGGGTAAAACCTAAAGGGAAAGACCTAGCACCAAATCCAATTTGCCATCTGATCTAACTTCTGGAGGCAGTCAAAATGATCCTTAGAATTCTTCCCTACCTTATTCCTGTGCTGAGATACAGGCTGCTCCAACCTGCTGTAAAATGCTTGATTTCGAGAGTGAGCGAAACTAATGAAAACATTGTTGGGGGTAAAACCTAAAGGGAAAGACCTAGCACCAAATCCAATTTGCCATCTGATCTAACTTCTGGAGGCAGTCAAAATGATCCTTAGAATTCTTCCCTACCTTATTCCTGTGCTGAGATACAGGCTGCTCCAACCTGCTGTAAAATGCTTGATTTCGAGAGTGAGCGAAACTAATGAAAACATTGTTGGGGTAAAACCTAAAGGGAAAGACCTAGCACCAAATCCAATTTGCCATCTGATCTAACTTCTGGAGGCAGTCAAAATGATCCTTAGAATTCTTCCCTACCTTATTCCTGTGCTGAGATACAGGCTGCTCCAACCTGCTGTAAAATGCTTGATTTCGAGAGTGAGCGAAACTAATGAAAACATTGTTGGGGTAAAACCTAAAGGGAAAGACCTAGCACCAAATCCAATTTGCCATCTGATCTAACTTCTGGAGGCAGTCAAAATGATCCTTAGAATTCTTCCCTACCTTATTCCTGTGCTGAGATACAGGCTGCTCCAACCTGCTGTAAAATGCTTGATTTCGAGAGTGAGCGAAACTAATGAAAACATTGTTGGGGTAAAACCTAAAGGGAAAGACCTAGCACCAAATCCAATTTGCCATCTGATCTAACTTCTGGAGGCAGTCAAAATGAGCCTTAGAATTCTTCCCTACCTTATTCCTGTGCTGAGATACAGGCTGCTCCAACCTGCTGTAAAATGCTTGATTTCGAGAGTGAGCGAAACTTATGAAAACATTGTTGGGGTAAAACCTAAAGGGAAAGACCTAGCACCAAATCCAATTTGCCATCTGATCTAACTTCTGGAGGCAGTCAAAATGAGCCTTAGAATTCTTCCCTACCTTATTCCTGTGCTGAGATACAGGCTGCTCCAACCTGCTGTAAAATGCTTGATTTCGAGAGTGAGCGAAACTAATGAAAACATTGTTGGGGTAAAACCTAAAGGGAAAGACCTAGCACCAAATCCAATTTGCCATCTGATCTAACTTCTGGAGGCAGTCAAAATGAGCCTTAGAATTCTTCCCTACCTTATTCCTGTGCTGAGATACAGGCTGCTCCAACCTGCTGTAAAATGCTTGATTTCGAGAGTGAGCGAAACTAATGAAAACATTGTTGGGGTAAAACCTAAAGGGAAAGACCTAGCACCAAATCCAATTTGCCATCTGATCTAACTTCTGGAGGCAGTCAAAATGATCCTTAGAATTCTTCCCTACCTTATTCCTGTGCTGAGATACAGGCTGCTCCAACCTGCTGTAAAATGCTTGATTTCGAGAGTGAGCGAAACTAATGAAAACATTGTTGGGGTAAAACCTAAAGGGAAAGACCTAGCACCAAATCCAATTTGCCATCTGATCTAACTTCTGGAGGCAGTCAAAATGATCCTTAGAATTCTTCCCTACCTTATTCCTGTGCTGAGATACAGGCTGCTCCAACCTGCTGTAAAATGCTTGATTTCGAGAGTGAGCGAAACTAATGAAAACATTGTTGGGGTAAAACCTAAAGGGAAAGACCTAGCACCAAATCCAATTTGCCATCTGATCTAACTTCTGGAGGCAGTCAAAATGAGCCTTAGAATTCTTCCCTACCTTATTCCTGTGCTGAGATACAGGCTGCTCCAACCTGCTGTAAAATGCTTGATTTCGAGAGTGAGCGAAACTAATGAAAACATTGTTGGGGTAAAACCTAAAGGGAAAGACCTAGCACCAAATCCAATTTGCCATCTGATCTAACTTCTGGAGGCAGTCAAAATGATCCTTAGAATTCTTCCCTACCTTATTCCTGTGCTGAGATACAGGCTGCTCCAACCTGCTGTAAAATGCTTGATTTCGAGAGTGAGCGAAACTAATGAAAACATTGTTGGGGTAAAACCTAAAGGGAAAGACCTAGCACCAAATCCAATTTGCCATCTGATCTAACTTCTGGAGGCAGTCAAAATGATCCTTAGAATTCTTCCCTACCTTATTCCTGTGCTGAGATACAGGCTGCTCCAACCTGCTGTAAAATGCTTGATTTCGAGAGTGAGCGAAACTAATGAAAACATTGTTGGGGTAAAACCTAAAGGGAAAGACCTAGCACCAAATCCAATTTGCCATCTGATCTAACTTCTGGAGGCAGTCAAAATGATCCTTAGAATTCTTCCCTACCTTATTCCTGTGCTGAGATACAGGCTGCTCCAACCTGCTGTAAAATGCTTGATTTCGAGAGTGAGCGAAACTAATGAAAACATTGTTGGGGTAAAACCTAAAGGGAAAGACCTAGCACCAAATCCAATTTGCCATCTGATCTAACTTCTGGAGGCAGTCAAAATGATCCTTAGAATTCTTCCCTACCTTATTCCTGTGCTGAGATACAGGCTGCTCCAACCTGCTGTAAAATGCTTGATTTCGAGAGTGAGCGAAACTAATGAAAACATTGTTGGGGTAAAACCTAAAGGGAAAGACCTAGCACCAAATCCAATTTGCCATCTGATCTAACTTCTGGAGGCAGTCAAAATGATCCTTAGAATTCTTCCCTACCTTATTCCTGTGCTGAGATACAGGCTGCTCCAACCTGCTGTAAAATGCTTGATTTCGAGAGTGAGCGAAACTAATGAAAACATTGTTGGGGTAAAACCTAAAGGGAAAGACCTAGCACCAAATCCAATTTGCCATCTGATCTAACTTCTGGAGGCAGTCAAAATGATCCTTAGAATTCTTCCCTACCTTATTCCTGTGCTGAGATACAGGCTGCTCCAACCTGCTGTAAAATGCTTGATTTCGAGAGTGAGCGAAACTAATGAAAACATTGTTGGGGTAAAACCTAAAGGGAAAGACCTAGCACCAAATCCAATTTGCCATCTGATCTAACTTCTGGAGGCAGTCAAAATGATCCTTAGAATTCTTCCCTACCTTATTCCTGTGCTGAGATACAGGCTGCTCCAACCTGCTGTAAAATGCTTGATTTCGAGAGTGAGCGAAACTAATGAAAACATTGTTGGGGTAAAACCTAAAGGGAAAGACCTAGCACCAAATCCAATTTGCCATCTGATCTAACTTCTGGAGGCAGTCAAAATGATCCTTAGAATTCTTCCCTACCTTATTCCTGTGCTGAGATACAGGCTGCTCCAACCTGCTGTAAAATGCTTGATTTCGAGAGTGAGCGAAACTAATGAAAACATTGTTGGGGTAAAACCTAAAGGGAAAGACCTAGCACCAAATCCAATTTGCCATCTGATCTAACTTCTGGAGGCAGTCAAAATGATCCTTAGAATTCTTCCCTACCTTATTCCTGTGCTGAGATACAGGCTGCTCCAACCTGCTGTAAAATGCTTGATTTCGAGAGTGAGCGAAACTAATGAAAACATTGTTGGGGTAAAACCTAAAGGGAAAGACCTAGCACCAAATCCAATTTGCCATCTGATCTAACTTCTGGAGGCAGTCAAAATGATCCTTAGAATTCTTCCCTACCTTATTCCTGTGCTGAGATACAGGCTGCTCCAACCTGCTGTAAAATGCTTGATTTCGAGAGTGAGCGAAACTAATGAAAACATTGTTGGGGTAAAACCTAAAGGGAAAGACCTAGCACCAAATCCAATTTGCCATCTGATCTAACTTCTGGAGGCAGTCAAAATGATCCTTAGAATTCTTCCCTACCTTATTCCTGTGCTGAGATACAGGCTGCTCCAACCTGCTGTAAAATGCTTGATTTCGAGAGTGAGCGAAACTAATGAAAACATTGTTGGGGTAAAACCTAAAGGGAAAGACCTAGCACCAAATCCAATTTGCCATCTGATCTAACTTCTGGAGGCAGTCAAAATGATCCTTAGAATTCTTCCCTACCTTATTCCTGTGCTGAGATACAGGCTGCTCCAACCTGCTGTAAAATGCTTGATTTCGAGAGTGAGCGAAACTAATGAAAACATTGTTGGGGTAAAACCTAAAGGGAAAGACCTAGCACCAAATCCAATTTGCCATCTGATCTAACTTCTGGAGGCAGTCAAAATGAGCATTTGAATTCTTCCCTACCTTATTCCTGTGCTGAGATACAGGCTGCTCCAACCTGCTGTAAAATGCTTGATTTCGAGAGTGAGCGAAACTAATGAAAACATTGTTGGGGTAAAACCTAAAGGGAAAGACCTAGCACCAAATCCAATTTGCCATCTGATCTAACTTCTGGAGGCAGTCAAAATGAGCCTTAGAATTCTTCCCTACCTTATTCCTGTGCTGAGATACAGGCTGCTCCAACCTGCTGTAAAATGCTTGATTTCGAGAGTGAGCGAAACTAATGAAAACATTGTTGGGGTAAAACCTAAAGGGAAAGACCTAGCACCAAATCCAATTTGCCATCTGATCTAACTTCTGGAGGCAGTCAAAATGATCCTTAGAATTCTTCCCTACCTTATTCCTGTGCTGAGATACAGGCTGCTCCAACCTGCTGTAAAATGCTTGATTTCGAGAGTGAGCGAAACTAATGAAAACATTGTTGGGGTAAAACCTAAAGGGAAAGACCTAGCACCAAATCCAATTTGCCATCTGATCTAACTTCTGGAGGCAGTCAAAATGATCCTTAGAATTCTTCCCTACCTTATTCCTGTGCTGAGATACAGGCTGCTCCAACCTGCTGTAAAATGCTTGATTTCGAGAGTGAGCGAAACTAATGAAAACATTGTTGGGGTAAAACCTAAAGGGAAAGACCTAGCACCAAATCCAATTTGCCATCTGATCTAACTTCTGGAGGCAGTCAAAATGATCCTTAGAATTCTTCCCTACCTTATTCCTGTGCTGAGATACAGGCTGCTCCAACCTGCTGTAAAATGCTTGATTTCGAGAGTGAGCGAAACTAATGAAAACATTGTTGGGGTAAAACCTAAAGGGAAAGACCTAGCACCAAATCCAATTTGCCATCTGATCTAACTTCTGGAGGCAGTCAAAATGATCCTTAGAATTCTTCCCTACCTTATTCCTGTGCTGAGATACAGGCTGCTCCAACCTGCTGTAAAATGCTTGATTTCGAGAGTGAGCGAAACTAATGAAAACATTGTTGGGGTAAAACCTAAAGGGAAAGACCTAGCACCAAATCCAATTTGCCATCTGATCTAACTTCTGGAGGCAGTCAAAATGATCCTTAGAATTCTTCCCTACCTTATTCCTGTGCTGAGATACAGGCTGCTCCAACCTGCTGTAAAATGCTTGATTTCGAGAGTGAGCGAAACTAATGAAAACATTGTTGGGGTAAAACCTAAAGGGAAAGACCTAGCACCAAATCCAATTTGCCATCTGATCTAACTTCTGGAGGCAGTCAAAATGAGCATTTGAATTCTTCCCTACCTTATTCCTGTGCTGAGATACAGGCTGCTCCAACCTGCTGTAAAATGCTTGATTTCGAGAGTGAGCGAAACTAATGAAAACATTGTTGGGGTAAAACCTAAAGGGAAAGACCTAGCACCAAATCCAATTTGCCATCTGATCTAACTTCTGGAGGCAGTCAAAATGAGCCTTAGAATTCTTCCCTACCTTATTCCTGTGCTGAGATACAGGCTGCTCCAACCTGCTGTAAAATGCTTGATTTCGAGAGTGAGCGAAACTTATGAAAACATTGTTGGGGTAAAACCTAAAGGGAAAGACCTAGCACCAAATCCAATTTGCCATCTGATCTAACTTCTGGAGGCAGTCAAAATGAGCCTTAGAATTCTTCCCTACCTTATTCCTGTGCTGAGATACAGGCTGCTCCAACCTGCTGTAAAATGCTTGATTTCGAGAGTGAGCGAAACTAATGAAAACATTGTTGGGGTAAAACCTAAAGGGAAAGACCTAGCACCAAATCCAATTTGCCATCTGATCTAACTTCTGGAGGCAGTCAAAATGAGCCTTAGAATTCTTCCCTACCTTATTCCTGTGCTGAGATACAGGCTGCTCCAACCTGCTGTAAAATGCTTGATTTCGAGAGTGAGCGAAACTAATGAAAACATTGTTGGGGTAAAACCTAAAGGGAAAGACCTAGCACCAAATCCAATTTGCCATCTGATCTAACTTCTGGAGGCAGTCAAAATGAGCCTTAGAATTCTTCCCTACCTTATTCCTGTGCTGAGATACAGGCTGCTCCAACCTGCTGTAAAATGCTTGATTTCGAGAGTGAGCGAAACTAATGAAAACATTGTTGGGGTAAAACCTAAAGGGAAAGACCTAGCACCAAATCCAATTTGCCATCTGATCTAACTTCTGGAGGCAGTCAAAATGAGCCTTAGAATTCTTCCCTACCTTATTCCTGTGCTGAGATACAGGCTGCTCCAACCTGCTGTAAAATGCTTGATTTCGAGAGTGAGCGAAACTAATGAAAACATTGTTGGGGTAAAACCTAAAGGGAAAGACCTAGCACCAAATCCAATTTGCCATCTGATCTAACTTCTGGAGGCAGTCAAAATGATCCTTAGAATTCTTCCCTACCTTATTCCTGTGCTGAGATACAGGCTGCTCCAACCTGCTGTAAAATGCTTGATTTCGAGAGTGAGCGAAACTAATGAAAACATTGTTGGGGTAAAACCTAAAGGGAAAGACCTAGCACCAAATCCAATTTGCCATCTGATCTAACTTCTGGAGGCAGTCAAAATGAGCCTTAGAATTCTTCCCTACCTTATTCCTGTGCTGAGATACAGGCTGCTCCAACCTGCTGTAAAATGCTTGATTTCGAGAGTGAGCGAAACTAATGAAAACATTGTTGGGGTGAAACCTAAAGGGAAAGACCTAGCACCAAATCCAATTTGCCATCTGATCTAACTTCTGGAGGCAGTCAAAATGAGCCTTAGAATTCTTCCCTACCTTATTCCTGTGCTGAGATACAGGCTGCTCCAACCTGCTGTAAAATGCTTGATTTCGAGAGTGAGCGAAACTAATGAAAACATTGTTGGGGTAAAACCTAAAGGGAAAGACCTAGCACCAAATCCAATTTGCCATCTGATCTAACTTCTGGAGGCAGTCAAAATGATCCTTAGAATTCTTCCCTACCTTATTCCTGTGCTGAGATACAGGCTGCTCCAACCTGCTGTAAAATGCTTGATTTCGAGAGTGAGCGAAACTAATGAAAACATTGTTGGGGTAAAACCTAAAGGGAAAGACCTAGCACCAAATCCAATTTGCCATCTGATCTAACTTCTGGAGGCAGTCAAAATGATCCTTAGAATTCTTCCCTACCTTATTCCTGTGCTGAGATACAGGCTGCTCCAACCTGCTGTAAAATGCTTGATTTCGAGAGTGAGCGAAACTAATGAAAACATTGTTGGGGTAAAACCTAAAGGGAAAGACCTAGCACCAAATCCAATTTGCCATCTGATCTAACTTCTGGAGGCAGTCAAAATGAGCCTTAGAATTCTTCCCTACCTTATTCCTGTGCTGAGATACAGGCTGCTCCAACCTGCTGTAAAATGCTTGATTTCGAGAGTGAGCGAAACTAATGAAAACATTGTTGGGGTAAAACCTAAAGGGAAAGACCTAGCACCAAATCCAATTTGCCATCTGATCTAACTTCTGGAGGCAGTCAAAATGAGCCTTAGAATTCTTCCCTACCTTATTCCTGTGCTGAGATACAGGCTGCTCCAACCTGCTGTAAAATGCTTGATTTCGAGAGTGAGCGAAACTAATGAAAACATTGTTGGGGTAAAACCTAAAGGGAAAGACCTAGCACCAAATCCAATTTGCCATCTGATCTAACTTCTGGAGGCAGTCAAAATGAGCCTTAGAATTCTTCCCTACCTTATTCCTGTGCTGAGATACAGGCTGCTCCAACCTGCTGTAAAATGCTTGATTTCGAGAGTGAGCGAAACTAATGAAAACATTGTTGGGGTAAAACCTAAAGGGAAAGACCTAGCACCAAATCCAATTTGCCATCTGATCTAACTTCTGGAGGCAGTCAAAATGAGCCTTAGAATTCTTCCCTACCTTATTCCTGTGCTGAGATACAGGCTGCTCCAACCTGCTGTAAAATGCTTGATTTCGAGAGTGAGCGAAACTAATGAAAACATTGTTGGGGTAAAACCTAAAGGGAAAGACCTAGCACCAAATCCAATTTGCCATCTGATCTAACTTCTGGAGGCAGTCAAAATGAGCCTTAGAATTCTTCCCTACCTTATTCCTGTGCTGAGATACAGGCTGCTCCAACCTGCTGTAAAATGCTTGATTTCGAGAGTGAGCGAAAGTAATGAAAACATTGTTGGGGTAAAACCTAAAGGGAAAGACCTAGCACCAAATCCAATTTGCCATCTGATCTAACTTCTGGAGGCAGTCAAAATGATCCTTAGAATTCTTCCCTACCTTATTCCTGTGCTGAGATACAGGCTGCTCCAACCTGCTGTAAAATGCTTGATTTCGAGAGTGAGCGAAACTAATGAAAACATTGTTGGGGTAAAACCTAAAGGGAAAGACCTAGCACCAAATCCAATTTGCCATCTGATCTAACTTCTGGAGGCAGTCAAAATGATCCTTAGAATTCTTCCCTACCTTATTCCTGTGCTGAGATACAGGCTGCTCCAACCTGCTGTAAAATGCTTGATTTCGAGAGTGAGCGAAACTAATGAAAACATTGTTGGGGTAAAACCTAAAGGGAAAGACCTAGCACCAAATCCAATTTGCCATCTGATCTAACTTCTGGAGGCAGTCAAAATGATCCTTAGAATTCTTCCCTACCTTATTCCTGTGCTGAGATACAGGCTGCTCCAACCTGCTGTAAAATGCTTGATTTCGAGAGTGAGCGAAACTAATGAAAACATTGTTGGGGTAAAACCTAAAGGGAAAGACCTAGCACCAAATCCAATTTGCCATCTGATCTAACTTCTGGAGGCAGTCAAAATGATCCTTAGAATTCTTCCCTACCTTATTCCTGTGCTGAGATACAGGCTGCTCCAACCTGCTGTAAAATGCTTGATTTCGAGAGTGAGCGAAACTAATGAAAACATTGTTGGGGTAAAACCTAAAGGGAAAGACCTAGCACCAAATCCAATTTGCCATCTGATCTAACTTCTGGAGGCAGTCAAAATGATCCTTAGAATTCTTCCCTACCTTATTCCTGTGCTGAGATACAGGCTGCTCCAACCTGCTGTAAAATGCTTGATTTCGAGAGTGAGCGAAACTAATGAAAACATTGTTGGGGTAAAACCTAAAGGGAAAGACCTAGCACCAAATCCAATTTGCCATCTGATCTAACTTCTGGAGGCAGTCAAAATGATCCTTAGAATTCTTCCCTACCTTATTCCTGTGCTGAGATACAGGCTGCTCCAACCTGCTGTAAAATGCTTGATTTCGAGAGTGAGCGAAACTAATGAAAACATTGTTGGGGTAAAACCTAAAGGGAAAGACCTAGCACCAAATCCAATTTGCCATCTGATCTAACTTCTGGAGGCAGTCAAAATGATCCTTAGAATTCTTCCCTACCTTATTCCTGTGCTGAGATACAGGCTGCTCCAACCTGCTGTAAAATGCTTGATTTCGAGAGTGAGCGAAACTAATGAAAACATTGTTGGGGTAAAACCTAAAGGGAAAGACCTAGCACCAAATCCAATTTGCCATCTGATCTAACTTCTGGAGGCAGTCAAAATGAGCCTTAGAATTCTTCCCTACCTTATTCCTGTGCTGAGATACAGGCTGCTCCAACCTGCTGTAAAATGCTTGATTTCGAGAGTGAGCGAAAGTAATGAAAACATTGTTGGGGTAAAACCTAAAGGGAAAGACCTAGCACCAAATCCAATTTGCCATCTGATCTAACTTCTGGAGGCAGTCAAAATGATCCTTAGAATTCTTCCCTACCTTATTCCTGTGCTGAGATACAGGCTGCTCCAACCTGCTGTAAAATGCTTGATTTCGAGAGTGAGCGAAACTAATGAAAACATTGTTGGGGTAAAACCTAAAGGGAAAGACCTAGCACCAAATCCAATTTGCCATCTGATCTAACTTCTGGAGGCAGTCAAAATGATCCTTAGAATTCTTCCCTACCTTATTCCTGTGCTGAGATACAGGCTGCTCCAACCTGCTGTAAAATGCTTGATTTCGAGAGTGAGCGAAACTAATGAAAACATTGTTGGGGTAAAACCTAAAGGGAAAGACCTAGCACCAAATCCAATTTGCCATCTGATCTAACTTCTGGAGGCAGTCAAAATGATCCTTAGAATTCTTCCCTACCTTATTCCTGTGCTGAGATACAGGCTGCTCCAACCTGCTGTAAAATGCTTGATTTCGAGAGTGAGCGAAACTAATGAAAACATTGTTGGGGTAAAACCTAAAGGGAAAGACCTAGCACCAAATCCAATTTGCCATCTGATCTAACTTCTGGAGGCAGTCAAAATGATCCTTAGAATTCTTCCCTACCTTATTCCTGTGCTGAGATACAGGCTGCTCCAACCTGCTGTAAAATGCTTGATTTCGAGAGTGAGCGAAACTAATGAAAACATTGTTGGGGTAAAACCTAAAGGGAAAGACCTAGCACCAAATCCAATTTGCCATCTGATCTAACTTCTGGAGGCAGTCAAAATGATCCTTAGAATTCTTCCCTACCTTATTCCTGTGCTGAGATACAGGCTGCTCCAACCTGCTGTAAAATGCTTGATTTCGAGAGTGAGCGAAACTAATGAAAACATTGTTGGGGTAAAACCTAAAGGGAAAGACCTAGCACCAAATCCAATTTGCCATCTGATCTAACTTCTGGAGGCAGTCAAAATGAGCATTTGAATTCTTCCCTACCTTATTCCTGTGCTGAGATACAGGCTGCTCCAACCTGCTGTAAAATGCTTGATTTCGAGAGTGAGCGAAACTAATGAAAACATTGTTGGGGTAAAACCTAAAGGGAAAGACCTAGCACCAAATCCAATTTGCCATCTGATCTAACTTCTGGAGGCAGTCAAAATGAGCCTTAGAATTCTTCCCTACCTTATTCCTGTGCTGAGATACAGGCTGCTCCAACCTGCTGTAAAATGCTTGATTTCGAGAGTGAGCGAAACTTATGAAAACATTGTTGGGGTAAAACCTAAAGGGAAAGACCTAGCACCAAATCCAATTTGCCATCTGATCTAACTTCTGGAGGCAGTCAAAATGAGCCTTAGAATTCTTCCCTACCTTATTCCTGTGCTGAGATACAGGCTGCTCCAACCTGCTGTAAAATGCTTGATTTCGAGAGTGAGCGAAACTAATGAAAACATTGTTGGGGTAAAACCTAAAGGGAAAGACCTAGCACCAAATCCAATTTGCCATCTGATCTAACTTCTGGAGGCAGTCAAAATGAGCCTTAGAATTCTTCCCTACCTTATTCCTGTGCTGAGATACAGGCTGCTCCAACCTGCTGTAAAATGCTTGATTTCGAGAGTGAGCGAAACTAATGAAAACATTGTTGGGGTAAAACCTAAAGGGAAAGACCTAGCACCAAATCCAATTTGCCATCTGATCTAACTTCTGGAGGCAGTCAAAATGAGCCTTAGAATTCTTCCCTACCTTATTCCTGTGCTGAGATACAGGCTGCTCCAACCTGCTGTAAAATGCTTGATTTCGAGAGTGAGCGAAACTAATGAAAACATTGTTGGGGTAAAACCTAAAGGGAAAGACCTAGCACCAAATCCAATTTGCCATCTGATCTAACTTCTGGAGGCAGTCAAAATGAGCCTTAGAATTCTTCCCTACCTTATTCCTGTGCTGAGATACAGGCTGCTCCAACCTGCTGTAAAATGCTTGATTTCGAGAGTGAGCGAAACTAATGAAAACATTGTTGGGGTAAAACCTAAAGGGAAAGACCTAGCACCAAATCCAATTTGCCATCTGATCTAACTTCTGGAGGCAGTCAAAATGAGCCTTAGAATTCTTCCCTACCTTATTCCTGTGCTGAGATACAGGCTGCTCCAACCTGCTGTAAAATGCTTGATTTCGAGAGTGAGCGAAACTAATGAAAACATTGTTGGGGTAAAACCTAAAGGGAAAGACCTAGCACCAAATCCAATTTGCCATCTGATCTAACTTCTGGAGGCAGTCAAAATGAGCCTTAGAATTCTTCCCTACCTTATTCCTGTGCTGAGATACAGGCTGCTCCAACCTGCTGTAAAATGCTTGATTTCGAGAGTGAGCGAAACTAATGAAAACATTGTTGGGGTAAAACCTAAAGGGAAAGACCTAGCACCAAATCCAATTTGCCATCTGATCTAACTTCTGGAGGCAGTCAAAATGAGCCTTAGAATTCTTCCCTACCTTATTCCTGTGCTGAGATACAGGCTGCTCCAACCTGCTGTAAAATGCTTGATTTCGAGAGTGAGCGAAACTAATGAAAACATTGTTGGGGTAAAACCTAAAGGGAAAGACCTAGCACCAAATCCAATTTGCCATCTGATCTAACTTCTGGAGGCAGTCAAAATGAGCCTTAGAATTCTTCCCTACCTTATTCCTGTGCTGAGATACAGGCTGCTCCAACCTGCTGTAAAATGCTTGATTTCGAGAGTGAGCGAAACTAATGAAAACATTGTTGGGGTAAAACCTAAAGGGAAAGACCTAGCACCAAATCCAATTTGCCATCTGATCTAACTTCTGGAGGCAGTCAAAATGATCCTTAGAATTCTTCCCTACCTTATTCCTGTGCTGAGATACAGGCTGCTCCAACCTGCTGTAAAATGCTTGATTTCGAGAGTGAGCGAAACTAATGAAAACATTGTTGGGGTAAAACCTAAAGGGAAAGACCTAGCACCAAATCCAATTTGCCATCTGATCTAACTTCTGGAGGCAGTCAAAATGATCCTTAGAATTCTTCCCTACCTTATTCCTGTGCTGAGATACAGGCTGCTCCAACCTGCTGTAAAATGCTTGATTTCGAGAGTGAGCGAAACTAATGAAAACATTGTTGGGGTAAAACCTAAAGGGAAAGACCTAGCACCAAATCCAATTTGCCATCTGATCTAACTTCTGGAGGCAGTCAAAATGATCCTTAGAATTCTTCCCTACCTTATTCCTGTGCTGAGATACAGGCTGCTCCAACCTGCTGTAAAATGCTTGATTTCGAGAGTGAGCGAAACTAATGAAAACATTGTTGGGGTAAAACCTAAAGGGAAAGACCTAGCACCAAATCCAATTTGCCATCTGATCTAACTTCTGGAGGCAGTCAAAATGAGCCTTAGAATTCTTCCCTACCTTATTCCTATGCTGAGATACAGGCTGCTCCAACCTGCTGTAAAATGCTTGATTTCGAGAGTGAGCGAAACTAATGAAAACATTGTTGGGGTAAAACCTAAAGGGAAAGACCTAGCACCAAATCCAATTTGCCATCTGATCTAACTTCTGGAGGCAGTCAAAATGATCCTTAGAATTCTTCCCTACCTTATTCCTGTGCTGAGATACAGGCTGCTCCAACCTGCTGTAAAATGCTTGATTTCGAGAGTGAGCGAAACTAATGAAAACATTGTTGGGGTAAAACCTAAAGGGAAAGACCTAGCACCAAATCCAATTTGCCATCTGATCTAACTTCTGGAGGCAGTCAAAATGATCCTTAGAATTCTTCCCTACCTTATTCCTGTGCTGAGATACAGGCTGCTCCAACCTGCTGTAAAATGCTTGATTTCGAGAGTGAGCGAAACTAATGAAAACATTGTTGGGGTAAAACCTAAAGGGAAAGACCTAGCACCAAATCCAATTTGCCATCTGATCTAACTTCTGGAGGCAGTCAAAATGATCCTTAGAATTCTTCCCTACCTTATTCCTGTGCTGAGATACAGGCTGCTCCAACCTGCTGTAAAATGCTTGATTTCGAGAGTGAGCGAAACTAATGAAAACATTGTTGGGGTAAAACCTAAAGGGAAAGACCTAGCACCAAATCCAATTTGCCATCTGATCTAACTTCTGGAGGCAGTCAAAATGAGCCTTAGAATTCTTCCCTACCTTATTCCTGTGCTGAGATACAGGCTGCTCCAACCTGCTGTAAAATGCTTGATTTCGAGAGTGAGCGAAACTAATGAAAACATTGTTGGGGTAAAACCTAAAGGGAAAGACCTAGCACCAAATCCAATTTGCCATCTGATCTAACTTCTGGAGGCAGTCAAAATGAGCCTTAGAATTCTTCCCTACCTTATTCCTGTGCTGAGATACAGGCTGCTCCA
Organism: Melanerpes formicivorus; assembly: GCF_026170545.1. Taxonomy (NCBI): domain Eukaryota; kingdom Metazoa; phylum Chordata; class Aves; order Piciformes; family Picidae; genus Melanerpes; species Melanerpes formicivorus. Next base: position 43,314 of record NW_027143671.1, read on the forward strand.
ACCTGCTGTAAAATGCTTGATTTCGAGAGTGAGCGAAACTAATGAAAACATTGTTGGGGTAAAACCTAAAGGGAAAGACCTAGCACCAAATCCAATTTGCCATCTGATCTAACTTCTGGAGGCAGTCAAAATGAGCCTTAGAATTCTTCCCTACCTTATTCCTGTGCTGAGATACAGGCTGCTCCAACCTGCTGTAAAATGCTTGATTTCGAGAGTGAGCGAAACTAATGAAAACATTGTTGGGGTAAAACCTAAAGGGAAAGACCTAGCACCAAATCCAATTTGCCATCTGATCTAACTTCTGGAGGCAGTCAAAATGAGCCTTAGAATTCTTCCCTACCTTATTCCTGTGCTGAGATACAGGCTGCTCCAACCTGCTGTAAAATGCTTGATTTCGAGAGTGAGCGAAACTAATGAAAACATTGTTGGGGTAAAACCTAAAGGGAAAGACCTAGCACCAAATCCAATTTGCCATCTGATCTAACTTCTGGAGGCAGTCAAAATGATCCTTAGAATTCTTCCCTACCTTATTCCTGTGCTGAGATACAGGCTGCTCCAACCTGCTGTAAAATGCTTGATTTCGAGAGTGAGCGAAACTAATGAAAACATTGTTGGGGTAAAACCTAAAGGGAAAGACCTAGCACCAAATCCAATTTGCCATCTGATCTAACTTCTGGAGGCAGTCAAAATGAGCCTTAGAATTCTTCCCTACCTTATTCCTGTGCTGAGATACAGGCTGCTCCAACCTGCTGTAAAATGCTTGATTTCGAGAGTGAGCGAAACTAATGAAAACATTGTTGGGGTAAAACCTAAAGGGAAAGACCTAGCACCAAATCCAATTTGCCATCTGATCTAACTTCTGGAGGCAGTCAAAATGATCCTTAGAATTCTTCCCTACCTTATTCCTGTGCTGAGATACAGGCTGCTCCAACCTGCTGTAAAATGCTTGATTTCGAGAGTGAGCGAAACTAATGAAAACATTGTTGGGGTAAAACCTAAAGGGAAAGACCTAGCACCAAATCCAATTTGCCATCTGATCTAACTTCTGGAGGCAGTCAAAATGAGCCTTAGAATTCTTCCCTACCTTATTCCTGTGCTGAGATACAGGCTGCTCCAACCTGCTGTAAAATGCTTGATTTCGAGAGTGAGCGAAACTAATGAAAACATTGTTGGGGTAAAACCTAAAGGGAAAGACCTAGCACCAAATCCAATTTGCCATCTGATCTAACTTCTGGAGGCAGTCAAAATGAGCCTTAGAATTCTTCCCTACCTTATTCCTGTGCTGAGATACAGGCTGCTCCAACCTGCTGTAAAATGCTTGATTTCGAGAGTGAGCGAAACTAATGAAAACATTGTTGGGGTAAAACCTAAAGGGAAAGACCTAGCACCAAATCCAATTTGCCATCTGATCTAACTTCTGGAGGCAGTCAAAATGAGCATTTGAATTCTTCCCTACCTTATTCCTGTGCTGAGATACAGGCTGCTCCAACCTGCTGTAAAATGCTTGATTTCGAGAGTGAGCGAAACTAATGAAAACATTGTTGGGGTAAAACCTAAAGGGAAAGACCTAGCACCAAATCCAATTTGCCATCTGATCTAACTTCTGGAGGCAGTCAAAATGAGCCTTAGAATTCTTCCCTACCTTATTCCTGTGCTGAGATACAGGCTGCTCCAACCTGCTGTAAAATGCTTGATTTCGAGAGTGAGCGAAACTTATGAAAACATTGTTGGGGTAAAACCTAAAGGGAAAGACCTAGCACCAAATCCAATTTGCCATCTGATCTAACTTCTGGAGGCAGTCAAAATGAGCCTTAGAATTCTTCCCTACCTTATTCCTGTGCTGAGATACAGGCTGCTCCAACCTGCTGTAAAATGCTTGATTTCGAGAGTGAGCGAAACTAATGAAAACATTGTTGGGGTAAAACCTAAAGGGAAAGACCTAGCACCAAATCCAATTTGCCATCTGATCTAACTTCTGGAGGCAGTCAAAATGAGCCTTAGAATTCTTCCCTACCTTATTCCTGTGCTGAGATACAGGCTGCTCCAACCTGCTGTAAAATGCTTGATTTCGAGAGTGAGCGAAACTAATGAAAACATTGTTGGGGTAAAACCTAAAGGGAAAGACCTAGCACCAAATCCAATTTGCCATCTGATCTAACTTCTGGAGGCAGTCAAAATGAGCCTTAGAATTCTTCCCTACCTTATTCCTGTGCTGAGATACAGGCTGCTCCAACCTGCTGTAAAATGCTTGATTTCGAGAGTGAGCGAAACTAATGAAAACATTGTTGGGGTAAAACCTAAAGGGAAAGACCTAGCACCAAATCCAATTTGCCATCTGATCTAACTTCTGGAGGCAGTCAAAATGATCCTTAGAATTCTTCCCTACCTTATTCCTGTGCTGAGATACAGGCTGCTCCAACCTGCTGTAAAATGCTTGATTTCGAGAGTGAGCGAAACTAATGAAAACATTGTTGGGGTAAAACCTAAAGGGAAAGACCTAGCACCAAATCCAATTTGCCATCTGATCTAACTTCTGGAGGCAGTCAAAATGAGCATTTGAATTCTTCCCTACCTTATTCCTGTGCTGAGATACAGGCTGCTCCAACCTGCTGTAAAATGCTTGATTTCGAGAGTGAGCGAAACTAATGAAAACATTGTTGGGGTAAAACCTAAAGGGAAAGACCTAGCACCAAATCCAATTTGCCATCTGATCTAACTTCTGGAGGCAGTCAAAATGATCCTTAGAATTCTTCCCTACCTTATTCCTGTGCTGAGATACAGGCTGCTCCAACCTGCTGTAAAATGCTTGATTTCGAGAGTGAGCGAAACTAATGAAAACATTGTTGGGGTAAAACCTAAAGGGAAAGACCTAGCACCAAATCCAATTTGCCATCTGATCTAACTTCTGGAGGCAGTCAAAATGAGCCTTAGAATTCTTCCCTACCTTATTCCTGTGCTGAGATACAGGCTGCTCCAACCTGCTGTAAAATGCTTGATTTCGAGAGTGAGCGAAACTAATGAAAACATTGTTGGGGTAAAACCTAAAGGGAAAGACCTAGCACCAAATCCAATTTGCCATCTGATCTAACTTCTGGAGGCAGTCAAAATGAGCCTTAGAATTCTTCCCTACCTTATTCCTGTGCTGAGATACAGGCTGCTCCAACCTGCTGTAAAATGCTTGATTTCGAGAGTGAGCGAAACTAATGAAAACATTGTTGGGGTAAAACCTAAAGGGAAAGACCTAGCACCAAATCCAATTTGCCATCTGATCTAACTTCTGGAGGCAGTCAAAATGATCCTTAGAATTCTTCCCTACCTTATTCCTGTGCTGAGATACAGGCTGCTCCAACCTGCTGTAAAATGCTTGATTTCGAGAGTGAGCGAAACTAATGAAAACATTGTTGGGGTAAAACCTAAAGGGAAAGACCTAGCACCAAATCCAATTTGCCATCTGATCTAACTTCTGGAGGCAGTCAAAATGATCCTTAGAATTCTTCCCTACCTTATTCCTGTGCTGAGATACAGGCTGCTCCAACCTGCTGTAAAATGCTTGATTTCGAGAGTGAGCGAAACTAATGAAAACATTGTTGGGGTAAAACCTAAAGGGAAAGACCTAGCACCAAATCCAATTTGCCATCTGATCTAACTTCTGGAGGCAGTCAAAATGATCCTTAGAATTCTTCCCTACCTTATTCCTGTGCTGAGATACAGGCTGCTCCAACCTGCTGTAAAATGCTTGATTTCGAGAGTGAGCGAAACTAATGAAAACATTGTTGGGGTAAAACCTAAAGGGAAAGACCTAGCACCAAATCCAATTTGCCATCTGATCTAACTTCTGGAGGCAGTCAAAATGATCCTTAGAATTCTTCCCTACCTTATTCCTGTGCTGAGATACAGGCTGCTCCAACCTGCTGTAAAATGCTTGATTTCGAGAGTGAGCGAAACTAATGAAAACATTGTTGGGGTAAAACCTAAAGGGAAAGACCTAGCACCAAATCCAATTTGCCATCTGATCTAACTTCTGGAGGCAGTCAAAATGAGCATTTGAATTCTTCCCTACCTTATTCCTGTGCTGAGATACAGGCTGCTCCAACCTGCTGTAAAATGCTTGATTTCGAGAGTGAGCGAAAACTAATGAAAACATTGTTGGGGTAAAACCTAAAGGGAAAGACCTAGCACCAAATCCAATTTGCCATCTGATCTAACTTCTGGAGGCAGTCAAAATGAGCCTTAGAATTCTTCCCTACCTTATTCCTGTGCTGAGATACAGGCTGCTCCAACCTGCTGTAAAATGCTTGATTTCGAGAGTGAGCGAAACTTATGAAAACATTGTTGGGGTAAAACCTAAAGGGAAAGACCTAGCACCAAATCCAATTTGCCATCTGATCTAACTTCTGGAGGCAGTCAAAATGAGCCTTAGAATTCTTCCCTACCTTATTCCTGTGCTGAGATACAGGCTGCTCCAACCTGCTGTAAAATGCTTGATTTCGAGAGTGAGCGAAACTAATGAAAACATTGTTGGGGTAAAACCTAAAGGGAAAGACCTAGCACCAAATCCAATTTGCCATCTGATCTAACTTCTGGAGGCAGTCAAAATGAGCCTTAGAATTCTTCCCTACCTTATTCCTGTGCTGAGATACAGGCTGCTCCAACCTGCTGTAAAATGCTTGATTTCGAGAGTGAGCGAAACTAATGAAAACATTGTTGGGGTAAAACCTAAAGGGAAAGACCTAGCACCAAATCCAATTTGCCATCTGATCTAACTTCTGGAGGCAGTCAAAATGAGCATTTGAATTCTTTCCTACCTTATTCCTGTGCTGAGATACAGGCTGCTCCAACCTGCTGTAAAATGCTTGATTTCGAGAGTGAGCGAAACTAATGAAAACATTGTTGGGGTAAAACCTAAAGGGAAAGACCTAGCACCAAATCCAATTTGCCATCTGATCTAACTTCTGGAGGCAGTCAAAATGAGCCTTAGAATTCTTCCCTACCTTATTCCTGTGCTGAGATACAGGCTGCTCCAACCTGCTGTAAAATGCTTGATTTCGAGAGTGAGCGAAACTAATGAAAACATTGTTGGGGTAAAACCTAAAGGGAAAGACCTAGCACCAAATCCAATTTGCCATCTGATCTAACTTCTGGAGGCAGTCAAAATGATCCTTAGAATTCTTCCCTACCTTATTCCTGTGCTGAGATACAGGCTGCTCCAACCTGCTGTAAAATGCTTGATTTCGAGAGTGAGCGAAACTAATGAAAACATTGTTGGGGTAAAACCTAAAGGGAAAGACCTAGCACCAAATCCAATTTGCCATCTGATCTAACTTCTGGAGGCAGTCAAAATGAGCCTTAGAATTCTTCCCTACCTTATTCCTGTGCTGAGATACAGGCTGCTCCAACCTGCTGTAAAATGCTTGATTTCGAGAGTGAGCGAAACTAATGAAAACATTGTTGGGGTAAAACCTAAAGGGAAAGACCTAGCACCAAATCCAATTTGCCATCTGATCTAACTTCTGGAGGCAGTCAAAATGAGCCTTAGAATTCTTCCCTACCTTATTCCTGTGCTGAGATACAGGCTGCTCCAACCTGCTGTAAAATGCTTGATTTCGAGAGTGAGCGAAACTAATGAAAACATTGTTGGGGTAAAACCTAAAGGGAAAGACCTAGCACCAAATCCAATTTGCCATCTGATCTAACTTCTGGAGGCAGTCAAAATGAGCCTTAGAATTCTTCCCTACCTTATTCCTGTGCTGAGATACAGGCTGCTCCAACCTGCTGTAAAATGCTTGATTTCGAGAGTGAGCGAAACTAATGAAAACATTGTTGGGGTAAAACCTAAAGGGAAAGACCTAGCACCAAATCCAATTTGCCATCTGATCTAACTTCTGGAGGCAGTCAAAATGATCCTTAGAATTCTTCCCTACCTTATTCCTGTGCTGAGATACAGGCTGCTCCAACCTGCTGTAAAATGCTTGATTTCGAGAGTGAGCGAAACTAATGAAAACATTGTTGGGGTAAAACCTAAAGGGAAAGACCTAGCACCAAATCCAATTTGCCATCTGATCTAACTTCTGGAGGCAGTCAAAATGATCCTTAGAATTCTTCCCTACCTTATTCCTGTGCTGAGATACAGGCTGCTCCAACCTGCTGTAAAATGCTTGATTTCGAGAGTGAGCGAAACTAATGAAAACATTGTTGGGGTAAAACCTAAAGGGAAAGACCTAGCACCAAATCCAATTTGCCATCTGATCTAACTTCTGGAGGCAGTCAAAATGATCCTTAGAATTCTTCCCTACCTTATTCCTGTGCTGAGATACAGGCTGCTCCAACCTGCTGTAAAATGCTTGATTTCGAGAGTGAGCGAAACTAATGAAAACATTGTTGGGGTAAAACCTAAAGGGAAAGACCTAGCACCAAATCCAATTTGCCATCTGATCTAACTTCTGGAGGCAGTCAAAATGATCCTTAGAATTCTTCCCTACCTTATTCCTGTGCTGAGATACAGGCTGCTCCAACCTGCTGTAAAATGCTTGATTTCGAGAGTGAGCGAAACTAATGAAAACATTGTTGGGGTAAAACCTAAAGGGAAAGACCTAGCACCAAATCCAATTTGCCATCTGATCTAACTTCTGGAGGCAGTCAAAATGAGCATTTGAATTCTTCCCTACCTTATTCCTGTGCTGAGATACAGGCTGCTCCAACCTGCTGTAAAATGCTTGATTTCGAGAGTGAGCGAAACTAATGAAAACATTGTTGGGGTAAAACCTAAAGGGAAAGACCTAGCACCAAATCCAATTTGCCATCTGATCTAACTTCTGGAGGCAGTCAAAATGAGCCTTAGAATTCTTCCCTACCTTATTCCTGTGCTGAGATACAGGCTGCTCCAACCTGCTGTAAAATGCTTGATTTCGAGAGTGAGCGAAACTTATGAAAACATTGTTGGGGTAAAACCTAAAGGGAAAGACCTAGCACCAAATCCAATTTGCCATCTGATCTAACTTCTGGAGGCAGTCAAAATGAGCCTTAGAATTCTTCCCTACCTTATTCCTGTGCTGAGATACAGGCTGCTCCAACCTGCTGTAAAATGCTTGATTTCGAGAGTGAGCGAAACTAATGAAAACATTGTTGGGGTAAAACCTAAAGGGAAAGACCTAGCACCAAATCCAATTTGCCATCTGATCTAACTTCTGGAGGCAGTCAAAATGAGCCTTAGAATTCTTCCCTACCTTATTCCTGTGCTGAGATACAGGCTGCTCCAACCTGCTGTAAAATGCTTGATTTCGAGAGTGAGCGAAACTAATGAAAACATTGTTGGGGTAAAACCTAAAGGGAAAGACCTAGCACCAAATCCAATTTGCCATCTGATCTAACTTCTGGAGGCAGTCAAAATGAGCCTTAGAATTCTTCCCTACCTTATTCCTGTGCTGAGATACAGGCTGCTCCAACCTGCTGTAAAATGCTTGATTTCGAGAGTGAGCGAAACTAATGAAAACATTGTTGGGGTAAAACCTAAAGGGAAAGACCTAGCACCAAATCCAATTTGCCATCTGATCTAACTTCTGGAGGCAGTCAAAATGAGCCTTAGAATTCTTCCCTACCTTATTCCTGTGCTGAGATACAGGCTGCTCCAACCTGCTGTAAAATGCTTGATTTCGAGAGTGAGCGAAACTAATGAAAACATTGTTGGGGTAAAACCTAAAGGGAAAGACCTAGCACCAAATCCAATTTGCCATCTGATCTAACTTCTGGAGGCAGTCAAAATGATCCTTAGAATTCTTCCCTACCTTATTCCTGTGCTGAGATACAGGCTGCTCCAACCTGCTGTAAAATGCTTGATTTCGAGAGTGAGCGAAACTAATGAAAACATTGTTGGGGTAAAACCTAAAGGGAAAGACCTAGCACCAAATCCAATTTGCCATCTGATCTAACTTCTGGAGGCAGTCAAAATGAGCCTTAGAATTCTTCCCTACCTTATTCCTGTGCTGAGATACAGGCTGCTCCAACCT
>NW_027143672.1:0-51292 GCF_026170545.1 Melanerpes formicivorus
CATTAGTTTCGCTCACTCTCGAAATCAAGCATTTTACAGCAGGTTGGAGCAGCCTGTATCTCAGCACAGGAATAAGGTAGGGAAGAATTCAAATACTCATTTTGACTGCCTCCAGAAGTTAGATCAGATGGCAAATTGGATTTGGTGCTAGGCTTTCCCTTTAGGTTTTACCCCAACAATGTTTTCATTAGTTTCGCTCACTCTCGAAATCAAGCATTTTACAGCAGGTTGGAGCAGCCTGTATCTCAGCACAGGAATAAGGTAGGGAAGAATTCAAATACTCATTTTGACTCGCCTCCAGAAGTTAGATCAGATGGCAAATTGGATTTGGTGCTAGGTCTTTCCCTTTAGGTTTTACCCCAACAATGTTTTCATTAGTTTTCGCTCACTCTCGAAATCAAGCATTTTACAGCAGGTTGGAGCAAGCCTGTATCTCAGCACAGGAATAAGGTAGGGAAGAATTCAAATACTCATTTTGACTGCCCTCCAGAAGTTAGATCAGATGGCAAATTGGATTTGGTGCTAGGTCTTTCCCTTTAGGTTTTACCCCAACAATGTTTTCATTAGTTTCGCTCACTCTCGAAATCAAGCATTTACAGCAGGTTGGAGCAGCCTGTATCTCAGCACAGGAATAAGGTAGGGAAGAATTCAAATACTCATTTTGACTGCCTCCAGAAAGTTAGATCAGATGGCAAAATTGGATTTGGTGCTAGGTCTTTCCCTTTAGGTTTTACCCCAACAAATGTTTTCATTAGTTTCGCTCACTCTCGAAATCAAGCATTTTACAGCAGGTTGGAGCAGCCTGTATCTCAGCACAGGAATAAGGTAGGGGAAGAATTCTAAGGACTCATTTTGACTGCCTCCAGAAGTTAGATCAGATGGCAAATTGGATTTGGTGCTAGGTCTTTCCCTTTAGGTTTTACCCCAACAATGTTTTCATTAGTTTCGCTCACTCTCGAAATCAAGCATTTTACAGCAGGTTGGAGCAGCCTGTATCTCAGCACAGGAATAAGGTAGGGAAGAATTCAAATACTCCATTTTGACTGCCTCCAGAAGTTAGATCAGATGGCAAATTGGATTTGGTGCTAGGTCTTTCCCTTTAGGTTTTACCCCCAACAATGTTTTCATTAGTTTCGCTCACTCTCGAAATCAAGCATTTTACAGCAGGTTGGAGCAGCCTGTATCTCAGCACAGGAATAAGGTAGGAAGAATTCAAATACTCATTTTGACTGCCTCCAGAAGTTAGATCAGATGGCAAATTGGATTTGGTGCTAGGTCTTTCCCTTTAGGTTTTACCCCAACAATGTTTTCATTAGTTTCGCTCACTCTCGAAATCAAGCATTTTACAGCAGGTTGGAGCAGCCTGTATCTCAGCACAGGAATAAGGTAGGGAAGAATTCAAATACTCATTTTGACTGCCTCCCAGAAGTTAGATCAGATGGCAAATTGGATTTGGTGCTAGGTCTTTCCCTTTAGGTTTTACCCCAACAATGTTTTCATTAGTTTCGCTCACTCTCGAATCAAGCATTTTACAGCAGGTTGGAGCAGCCTGTATCTCAGCACAGGAATAAGGTAGGGAAGAATTCAAATACTCATTTTGACTGCCTCCAGAAGTTAGATCAGATGGCAAATTGGATTTGGTGCTAGGTCTTTCCCTTTAGGTTTTACCCCAACAATGTTTTCATTAGTTTCGCTCACTCTCGAAATCAAGCATTTTACAGCAGGTTGGAGCAGCCTGTATCTCAGCACAGGAATAAGGTAGGGAAGAATTCAAATACTCATTTTGACTGCCTCCAGAAGTTAGATCAGATGGCAAATTGGATTTGGTGCTAGGTCTTTCCCTTTAGGTTTTACCCCAACAATGTTTTCATTAGTTTCGCTCACTCTCGAAATCAAGCATTTTACAGCAGGTTGGAGCAGCCTGTATCTCAGCACAGGAATAAGGTAGGGAAGAATTCAAATACTCATTTTTGACTGCCTTCAGAAGTTAGATCAGATGGCAAATTGGATTTGGTGCTAGGTCTTTCCCTTTAGGTTTTACCACCAACAATGTTTTCATTAGTTTCGCTCACTCTCGAAATCAAGCATTTTACAGCAGGTTGGAGCAGCCTGTATCTCAGCACAGGAATAAGGTAGGGAAGAATTCTAAGGATCATTTTGACTGCCTCCAGAAGTTAGATCAGATGGCAAATTGGATTTGGTGCTAGGTCTTTCCCTTTAGGTTTACCCCAACAATGTTTTCATTAGTTTCGCTCACTCTCGAAATCAAGCATTTTACAGCAGGTTGGAGCAGCCTGTATCTCAGCACAGGAATAAGGTAGGGAAGAATTCTAAGGATCATTTTGACTGCCTCCAGAAGTTAGATCAGATGGCAAATTGGATTTGGTGCTAGGTCTTTCCCTTTAGGTTTTACCCCAACAATGTTTTCATTAGTTTGCGCTCACTCTCGAAATCAAGCATTTTACAGCAGGTTGGAGCAGCCTGTATCTCAGCACAGGAATAAGGTAGGGAAGAATTCAAATACTCATTTTGACTGCCTCCAGAAGTTAGATCAGATGGCAAATTGGATTTGGTGCTAGGTCTTTCCCTTTAGGTTTTACCCCAACAATGTTTTCATTAGTTTCGCTCACTCTCGAAATCAAGCATTTTACAGCAGGTTGGAGCAGCCTGTATCTCAGCACAGGAATAAGGTAGGGAAGAATTCTAAGGCTCATTTTGACTGCCTCCAGAAGTTAGATCAGATGGCAAATTGGATTTGGTGCTAGGTCTTTCCCTTTAGGTTTTACCCCAACAATGTTTTCATTAGTTTCGCTCACTCTCGAAATCAAGCATTTTACAGCAGGTTGGAGCAGCCTGTATCTCAGCACAGGAATAAGGTAGGGAAGAATTCTAAGGATCATTTTGACTGCCTCCAGAAGTTAGATCAGATGGCAAATTGGATTTTGGTGCTAGGTCTTTTCCCTTTAGGTTTTACCCCAACAATGTTTTCATTAGTTTCGCTCACTCTCGAAATCAAGCATTTTACAGCAGGTTGGAGCAGCCTGTATCTCAGCACAGAATAAGGTAGGGAAGAATTCAAATACTCATTTTGACTGCCTCCAGAAGTTAGATCAGATGGCAAATTGGATTTGGTGCTAGGCTTTCCCTTTAGGTTTTACCCCAACAATGTTTTCATTAGTTTCGCTCACTCTCGAAATCAAGCATTTTACAGCAGGTTGGAGCAGCCTGTATCTCAGCACAGGAATAAGGTAGGGAAGAATTCAAATACTCATTTTGACTGCCTCCAGAAGTTAGATCAGATGGCAAATTGGGATTTGGTGCTAGGTCTTTCCTTTAGGTTTTACCCCCAACAATGTTTTCATTAGTTTCGCTCACTCTCGAAATCAAGCATTTTACAGCAGGTTGGAGCAGCCTGTATCTCAGCACAGGAATAAGGTAGGGAAGAATTCAAATACTCATTTTGACTGCCTCCAGAAGTTAGATCAGATGGCAAATTGGATTTGGTGCTAGGTCTTTCCCTTTAGGTTTTACCCCAACAATGTTTTCATTAGTTTCGCTCACTCTCGAAATCAAGCATTTTACAGCAGGTTGGAGCAGCCTGTATCTCAGCACAGGAATAAGGTAGGGAAGAATTCAAATACTCATTTTGACTGCCTCCAGAAGTTAGATCAGATGGCAAATTGGATTTGGTGCTAGGTCTTTCCCTTTAGGTTTTTACCCCAACAATGTTTTCATTAGTTTCGCTCACCTCTCGAAATCAAGCATTTTACAGCAGGTTGGAGCAGCCTGTATCTCAGCACAGGAATAAGGTAGGGAAGAATTCTAAGGATCATTTTGACTGCCTCCAGAAGTTAGATCAGATGGCAAATTGGATTTGGTGCTAGGTCTTTCCCTTTAGGTTTTACCCCAACAATGTTTTCATTAGTTTCGCTCACTCTCGAAATCAAGCATTTTACAGCAGGTTGGAGCAGCCTGTATCTCAGCACAGGAATAAGGTAGGGAAGAATTCAAATACTCATTTTGACTGCCTCCAGAAGTTAGATCAGATGGCAAATTGGATTTGGTGCTAGGTCTTTCCCTTTAGGTTTTACCCCAACAATGTTTTCATTAGTTTCGCTCACTCTCGAAATCAAGCATTTTACAGCAGGTTGGAGCAGCCTGTATCTCAGCACAGGAATAAGGTAGGGAAGAATTCAAATACTCATTTTGACTGCCTCCAGAAGTTAGATCAGATGGCAAATTGGATTTGGTGCTAGGTCTTTCCCTTTAGGTTTTACCCCAACAATGTTTTCATTAGTTTCGCTCACTCTCGAAATCAAGCATTTTACAGCAGGTTGGAGCAGCCTGTATCTCAGCACAGGAATAAGGTAGGGAAGAATTCAAATACTCATTTTGACTGCCTCCAGAAGTTAGATCAGATGGCAAATTGGATTTGGTGCTAGGTCTTTCCCTTTAGGTTTTACCCCAACAATGTTTTCATTAGTTTCGCTCACTCTCGAAATCAAGCATTTTACAGCAGGTTGGAGCAGCCTGTATCTCAGCACAGGAATAAGGTAGGGAAGAATTCAAATACTCATTTTGACTGCCTCCAGAAGTTAGATCAGATGGCAAATTGGATTTGGTGCTAGGTCTTTCCCTTTAGGTTTTACCCCAACAATGTTTTCATTAGTTTCGCTCACTCTCGAAATCAAGCATTTTACAGCAGGTTGGAGCAGCCTGTATCTCAGCACAGGAATAAGGTAGGGAAGAATTCAAATACTCATTTTGACTGCCTTCAGAAGTTAGATCAGATGGCAAATTGGATTTGGTGCTAGGTCTTTCCCTTTAGGTTTTACCCCAACAATGTTTTCATTAGTTTCGCTCACTCTCGAAATCAAGCATTTTACAGCAGGTTGGAGCAGCCTGTATCTCAGCACAGGAATAAGGTAGGGAAGAATTCTAAGGATCATTTTGACTGCCTCCAGAAGTTAGATCAGATGGCAAATTGGATTTGGTGCTAGGTCTTTCCCTTTAGGTTTTACCCCAACAATGTTTTCATTAGTTTCGCTCACTCTCGAAATCAAGCATTTTACAGCAGGTTGGAGCAGCCTGTATCTCAGCACAGGAATAAGGTAGGGAAGAATTCTAAGGATCATTTTGACTGCCTCCAGAAGTTAGATCAGATGGCAAATTGGATTTGGTGCTAGGTCTTTCCCTTTAGGTTTTACCCCAACAATGTTTTCATTAGTTTCGCTCACTCTCGAAATCAAGCATTTTACAGCAGGTTGGAGCAGCCTGTATCTCAGCACAGGAATAAGGTAGGGAAGAATTCAAATACTCATTTTGACTGCCTCCAGAAGTTAGATCAGATGGCAAATTGGATTTGGTGCTAGGTCTTTCCCTTTAGGTTTTACCCCAACAATGTTTTCATTAGTTTCGCTCACTCTCGAAATCAAGCATTTTACAGCAGGTTGGAGCAGCCTGTATCTCAGCACAGGAATAAGGTAGGGAAGAATTCTAAGGCTCATTTTGACTGCCTCCAGAAGTTAGATCAGATGGCAAATTGGATTTGGTGCTAGGTCTTTCCCTTTAGGTTTTACCCCAACAATGTTTTCATTAGTTTCGCTCACTCTCGAAATCAAGCATTTTACAGCAGGTTGGAGCAGCCTGTATCTCAGCACAGGAATAAGGTAGGGAAGAATTCTAAGGATCATTTTGACTGCCTCCAGAAGTTAGATCAGATGGCAAATTGGATTTGGTGCTAGGTCTTTCCCTTTAGGTTTTACCCCAACAATGTTTTCATTAGTTTCGCTCACTCTCGAAATCAAGCATTTTACAGCAGGTTGGAGCAGCCTGTATCTCAGCACAGGAATAAGGTAGGGAAGAATTCAAATACTCATTTTGACTGCCTCCAGAAGTTAGATCAGATGGCAAATTGGATTTGGTGCTAGGTCTTTCCCTTTAGGTTTTACCCCAACAATGTTTTCATTAGTTTCGCTCACTCTCGAAATCAAGCATTTTACAGCAGGTTGGAGCAGCCTGTATCTCAGCACAGGAATAAGGTAGGGAAGAATTCTAAGGATCATTTTGACTGCCTCCAGAAGTTAGATCAGATGGCAAATTGGATTTGGTGCTAGGTCTTTCCCTTTAGGTTTTACCCCAACAATGTTTTCATTAGTTTCGCTCACTCTCGAAATCAAGCATTTTACAGCAGGTTGGAGCAGCCTGTATCTCAGCACAGGAATAAGGTAGGGAAGAATTCAAATACTCATTTTGACTGCCTCCAGAAGTTAGATCAGATGGCAAATTGGATTTGGTGCTAGGTCTTTCCCTTTAGGTTTTACCCCAACAATGTTTTCATTAGTTTCGCTCACTCTCGAAATCAAGCATTTTACAGCAGGTTGGAGCAGCCTGTATCTCAGCACAGGAATAAGGTAGGGAAGAATTCTAAGGATCATTTTGACTGCCTCCAGAAGTTAGATCAGATGGCAAATTGGATTTGGTGCTAGGCCTTTCCCTTTAGGTTTTACCCCAACAATGTTTTCATTAGTTTCGCTCACTCTCGAAATCAAGCATTTTACAGCAGGTTGGAGCAGCCTGTATCTCAGCACAGGAATAAGGTAGGGAAGAATTCTAAGGATCATTTTGACTGCCTCCAGAAGTTAGATCAGATGGCAAATTGGATTTGGTGCTAGGTCTTTCCCTTTAGGTTTTACCCCAACAATGTTTTCATTAGTTTCGCTCACTCTCGAAATCAAGCATTTTACAGCAGGTTGGAGCAGCCTGTATCTCAGCACAGGAATAAGGTAGGGAAGAATTCAAATACTCATTTTGACTGCCTCCAGAAGTTAGATCAGATGGCAAATTGGATTTGGTGCTAGGTCTTTCCCTTTAGGTTTTACCCCAACAATGTTTTCATTAGTTTCGCTCACTCTCGAAATCAAGCATTTTACAGCAGGTTGGAGCAGCCTGTATCTCAGCACAGGAATAAGGTAGGGAAGAATTCTAAGGATCATTTTGACTGCCTCCAGAAGTTAGATCAGATGGCAAATTGGATTTGGTGCTAGGTCTTTCCCTTTAGGTTTTACCCCAACAATGTTTTCATTAGTTTCGCTCACTCTCGAAATCAAGCATTTTACAGCATGTTGGAGCAGCCTGTATCTCAGCACAGGAATAAGGTAGGGAAGAATTCTAAGGATCATTTTGACTGCCTCCAGAAGTTAGATCAGATGGCAAATTGGATTTGGTGCTAGGTCTTTCCCTTTAGGTTTTACCCCAACAATGTTTTCATTAGTTTCGCTCACTCTCGAAATCAAGCATTTTACAGCAGGTTGGAGCAGCCTGTATCTCAGCACAGGAATAAGGTAGGGAAGAATTCTAAGGATCATTTTGACTGCCTCCAGAAGTTAGATCAGATGGCAAATTGGATTTGGTGCTAGGTCTTTCCCTTTAGGTTTTACCCCAACAATGTTTTCATTAGTTTCGCTCACTCTCGAAATCAAGCATTTTACAGCAGGTTGGAGCAGCCTGTATCTCAGCACAGGAATAAGGTAGGGAAGAATTCTAAGGATCATTTTGACTGCCTCCAGAAGTTAGATCAGATGGCAAATTGGATTTGGTGCTAGGTCTTTCCCTTTAGGTTTTACCCCAACAATGTTTTCATTAGTTTCGCTCACTCTCGAAATCAAGCATTTTACAGCAGGTTGGAGCAGCCTGTATCTCAGCACAGGAATAAGGTAGGGAAGAATTCAAATACTCATTTTGACTGCCTCCAGAAGTTAGATCAGATGGCAAATTGGATTTGGTGCTAGGTCTTTCCCTTTAGGTTTTACCCCAACAATGTTTTCATTAGTTTCGCTCACTCTCGAAATCAAGCATTTTACAGCAGGTTGGAGCAGCCTGTATCTCAGCACAGGAATAAGGTAGGGAAGAATTCTAAGGATCATTTTGACTGCCTCCAGAAGTTAGATCAGATGGCAAATTGGATTTGGTGCTAGGCCTTTCCCTTTAGGTTTTACCCCAACAATGTTTTCATTAGTTTCGCTCACTCTCGAAATCAAGCATTTTACAGCAGGTTGGAGCAGCCTGTATCTCAGCACAGGAATAAGGTAGGGAAGAATTCTAAGGATCATTTTGACTGCCTCCAGAAGTTAGATCAGATGGCAAATTGGATTTGGTGCTAGGTCTTTCCCTTTAGGTTTTACCCCAACAATGTTTTCATTAGTTTCGCTCACTCTCGAAATCAAGCATTTTACAGCAGGTTGGAGCAGCCTGTATCTCAGCACAGGAATAAGGTAGGGAAGAATTCAAATACTCATTTTGACTGCCTCCAGAAGTTAGATCAGATGGCAAATTGGATTTGGTGCTAGGTCTTTCCCTTTAGGTTTTACCCCAACAATGTTTTCATTAGTTTCGCTCACTCTCGAAATCAAGCATTTTACAGCAGGTTGGAGCAGCCTGTATCTCAGCACAGGAATAAGGTAGGGAAGAATTCTAAGGATCATTTTGACTGCCTCCAGAAGTTAGATCAGATGGCAAATTGGATTTGGTGCTAGGTCTTTCCCTTTAGGTTTTACCCCAACAATGTTTTCATTAGTTTCGCTCACTCTCGAAATCAAGCATTTTACAGCAGGTTGGAGCAGCCTGTATCTCAGCACAGGAATAAGGTAGGGAAGAATTCAAATACTCATTTTGACTGCCTCCAGAAGTTAGATCAGATGGCAAATTGGATTTGGTGCTAGGCCTTTCCCTTTAGGTTTTACCCCAACAATGTTTTCATTAGTTTCGCTCACTCTCGAAATCAAGCATTTTACAGCAGGTTGGAGCAGCCTGTATCTCAGCACAGGAATAAGGTAGGGAAGAATTCTAAGGATCATTTTGACTGCCTCCAGAAGTTAGATCAGATGGCAAATTGGATTTGGTGCTAGGTCTTTCCCTTTAGGTTTTACCCCAACAATGTTTTCATTAGTTTCGCTCACTCTCGAAATCAAGCATTTTACAGCAGGTTGGAGCAGCCTGTATCTCAGCACAGGAATAAGGTAGGGAAGAATTCAAATACTCATTTTGACTGCCTCCAGAAGTTAGATCAGATGGCAAATTGGATTTGGTGCTAGGTCTTTCCCTTTAGGTTTTACCCCAACAATGTTTTCATTAGTTTCGCTCACTCTCGAAATCAAGCATTTTACAGCAGGTTGGAGCAGCCTGTATCTCAGCACAGGAATAAGGTAGGGAAGAATTCAAATACTCATTTTGACTGCCTCCAGAAGTTAGATCAGATGGCAAATTGGATTTGGTGCTAGGTCTTTCCCTTTAGGTTTTACCCCAACAATGTTTTCATTAGTTTCGCTCACTCTCGAAATCAAGCATTTTACAGCAGGTTGGAGCAGCCTGTATCTCAGCACAGGAATAAGGTAGGGAAGAATTCTAAGGATCATTTTGACTGCCTCCAGAAGTTAGATCAGATGGCAAATTGGATTTGGTGCTAGGTCTTTCCCTTTAGGTTTTACCCCAACAATGTTTTCATTAGTTTCGCTCACTCTCGAAATCAAGCATTTTACAGCAGGTTGGAGCAGCCTGTATCTCAGCACAGGAATAAGGTAGGGAAGAATTCAAATACTCATTTTGACTGCCTCCAGAAGTTAGATCAGATGGCAAATTGGATTTGGTGCTAGGTCTTTCCCTTTAGGTTTTACCCCAACAATGTTTTCATTAGTTTCGCTCACTCTCGAAATCAAGCATTTTACAGCAGGTTGGAGCAGCCTGTATCTCAGCACAGGAATAAGGTAGGGAAGAATTCAAATACTCATTTTGACTGCCTCCAGAAGTTAGATCAGATGGCAAATTGGATTTGGTGCTAGGTCTTTCCCTTTAGGTTTTACCCCAACAATGTTTTCATTAGTTTCGCTCACTCTCGAAATCAAGCATTTTACAGCAGGTTGGAGCAGCCTGTATCTCAGCACAGGAATAAGGTAGGGAAGAATTCAAATACTCATTTTGACTGCCTCCAGAAGTTAGATCAGATGGCAAATTGGATTTGGTGCTAGGTCTTTCCCTTTAGGTTTTACCCCAACAATGTTTTCATTAGTTTCGCTCACTCTCGAAATCAAGCATTTTACAGCAGGTTGGAGCAGCCTGTATCTCAGCACAGGAATAAGGTAGGGAAGAATTCTAAGGATCATTTTGACTGCCTCCAGAAGTTAGATCAGATGGCAAATTGGATTTGGTGCTAGGTCTTTCCCTTTAGGTTTTACCCCAACAATGTTTTCATTAGTTTCGCTCACTCTCGAAATCAAGCATTTTACAGCAGGTTGGAGCAGCCTGTATCTCAGCACAGGAATAAGGTAGGGAAGAATTCAAATACTCATTTTGACTGCCTCCAGAAGTTAGATCAGATGGCAAATTGGATTTGGTGCTAGGCCTTTCCCTTTAGGTTTTACCCCAACAATGTTTTCATTAGTTTCGCTCACTCTCGAAATCAAGCATTTTACAGCAGGTTGGAGCAGCCTGTATCTCAGCACAGGAATAAGGTAGGGAAGAATTCTAAGGATCATTTTGACTGCCTCCAGAAGTTAGATCAGATGGCAAATTGGATTTGGTGCTAGGTCTTTCCCTTTAGGTTTTACCCCAACAATGTTTTCATTAGTTTCGCTCACTCTCGAAATCAAGCATTTTACAGCAGGTTGGAGCAGCCTGTATCTCAGCACAGGAATAAGGTAGGGAAGAATTCTAAGGATCATTTTGACTGCCTCCAGAAGTTAGATCAGATGGCAAATTGGATTTGGTGCTAGGTCTTTCCCTTTAGGTTTTACCCCAACAATGTTTTCATTAGTTTCGCTCACTCTCGAAATCAAGCATTTTACAGCAGGTTGGAGCAGCCTGTATCTCAGCACAGGAATAAGGTAGGGAAGAATTCTAAGGATCATTTTGACTGCCTCCAGAAGTTAGATCAGATGGCAAATTGGATTTGGTGCTAGGTCTTTCCCTTTAGGTTTTACCCCAACAATGTTTTCATTAGTTTCGCTCACTCTCGAAATCAAGCATTTTACAGCAGGTTGGAGCAGCCTGTATCTCAGCACAGGAATAAGGTAGGGAAGAATTCTAAGGATCATTTTGACTGCCTCCAGAAGTTAGATCAGATGGCAAATTGGATTTGGTGCTAGGTCTTTCCCTTTAGGTTTTACCCCAACAATGTTTTCATTAGTTTCGCTCACTCTCGAAATCAAGCATTTTACAGCAGGTTGGAGCAGCCTGTATCTCAGCACAGGAATAAGGTAGGGAAGAATTCTAAGGATCATTTTGACTGCCTCCAGAAGTTAGATCAGATGGCAAATTGGATTTGGTGCTAGGTCTTTCCCTTTAGGTTTTACCCCAACAATGTTTTCATTAGTTTCGCTCACTCTCGAAATCAAGCATTTTACAGCAGGTTGGAGCAGCCTGTATCTCAGCACAGGAATAAGGTAGGGAAGAATTCTAAGGATCATTTTGACTGCCTCCAGAAGTTAGATCAGATGGCAAATTGGATTTGGTGCTAGGTCTTTCCCTTTAGGTTTTACCCCAACAATGCTTTCATTAGTTTCGCTCACTCTCGAAATCAAGCATTTTACAGCAGGTTGGAGCAGCCTGTATCTCAGCACAGGAATAAGGTAGGGAAGAATTCAAATACTCATTTTGACTGCCTCCAGAAGTTAGATCAGATGGCAAATTGGATTTGGTGCTAGGTCTTTCCCTTTAGGTTTTACCCCAACAATGTTTTCATTAGTTTCGCTCACTCTCGAAATCAAGCATTTTACAGCAGGTTGGAGCAGCCTGTATCTCAGCACAGGAATAAGGTAGGGAAGAATTCTAAGGATCATTTTGACTGCCTCCAGAAGTTAGATCAGATGGCAAATTGGATTTGGTGCTAGGTCTTTCCCTTTAGGTTTTACCCCAACAATGTTTTCATTAGTTTCGCTCACTCTCGAAATCAAGCATTTTACAGCAGGTTGGAGCAGCCTGTATCTCAGCACAGGAATAAGGTAGGGAAGAATTCTAAGGATCATTTTGACTGCCTCCAGAAGTTAGATCAGATGGCAAATTGGATTTGGTGCTAGGTCTTTCCCTTTAGGTTTTACCCCAACAATGTTTTCATTAGTTTCGCTCACTCTCGAAATCAAGCATTTTACAGCAGGTTGGAGCAGCCTGTATCTCAGCACAGGAATAAGGTAGGGAAGAATTCTAAGGATCATTTTGACTGCCTCCAGAAGTTAGATCAGATGGCAAATTGGATTTGGTGCTAGGTCTTTCCCTTTAGGTTTTACCCCAACAATGCTTTCATTAGTTTCGCTCACTCTCGAAATCAAGCATTTTACAGCAGGTTGGAGCAGCCTGTATCTCAGCACAGGAATAAGGTAGGGAAGAATTCAAATACTCATTTTGACTGCCTCCAGAAGTTAGATCAGATGGCAAATTGGATTTGGTGCTAGGTCTTTCCCTTTAGGTTTTACCCCAACAATGTTTTCATTAGTTTCGCTCACTCTCGAAATCAAGCATTTTACAGCAGGTTGGAGCAGCCTGTATCTCAGCACAGGAATAAGGTAGGGAAGAATTCTAAGGATCATTTTGACTGCCTCCAGAAGTTAGATCAGATGGCAAATTGGATTTGGTGCTAGGTCTTTCCCTTTAGGTTTTACCCCAACAATGTTTTCATTAGTTTCGCTCACTCTCGAAATCAAGCATTTTACAGCAGGTTGGAGCAGCCTGTATCTCAGCACAGGAATAAGATAGGGAAGAATTCTAAGGATCATTTTGACTGCCTCCAGAAGTTAGATCAGATGGCAAATTGGATTTGGTGCTAGGTCTTTCCCTTTAGGTTTTACCCCAACAATGTTTTCATTAGTTTCGCTCACTCTCGAAATCAAGCATTTTACAGCAGGTTGGAGCAGCCTGTATCTCAGCACAGGAATAAGGTAGGGAAGAATTCTAAGGATCATTTTGACTGCCTCCAGAAGTTAGATCAGATGGCAAATTGGATTTGGTGCTAGGTCTTTCCCTTTAGGTTTTACCCCAACAATGTTTTCATTAGTTTCGCTCACTCTCGAAATCAAGCATTTTACAGCAGGTTGGAGCAGCCTGTATCTCAGCACAGGAATAAGGTAGGGAAGAATTCTAAGGATCATTTTGACTGCCTCCAGAAGTTAGATCAGATGGCAAATTGGATTTGGTGCTAGGTCTTTCCCTTTAGGTTTTACCCCAACAATGTTTTCATTAGTTTCGCTCACTCTCGAAATCAAGCATTTTACAGCAGGTTGGAGCAGCCTGTATCTCAGCACAGGAATAAGGTAGGGAAGAATTCTAAGGATCATTTTGACTGCCTCCAGAAGTTAGATCAGATGGCAAATTGGATTTGGTGCTAGGTCTTTCCCTTTAGGTTTTACCCCAACAATGTTTTCATTAGTTTCGCTCACTCTCGAAATCAAGCATTTTACAGCAGGTTGGAGCAGCCTGTATCTCAGCACAGGAATAAGGTAGGGAAGAATTCTAAGGATCATTTTGACTGCCTCCAGAAGTTAGATCAGATGGCAAATTGGATTTGGTGCTAGGTCTTTCCCTTTAGGTTTTACCCCAACAATGCTTTCATTAGTTTCGCTCACTCTCGAAATCAAGCATTTTACAGCAGGTTGGAGCAGCCTGTATCTCAGCACAGGAATAAGGTAGGGAAGAATTCAAATACTCATTTTGACTGCCTCCAGAAGTTAGATCAGATGGCAAATTGGATTTGGTGCTAGGTCTTTCCCTTTAGGTTTTACCCCAACAATGTTTTCATTAGTTTCGCTCACTCTCGAAATCAAGCATTTTACAGCAGGTTGGAGCAGCCTGTATCTCAGCACAGGAATAAGGTAGGGAAGAATTCTAAGGATCATTTTGACTGCCTCCAGAAGTTAGATCAGATGGCAAATTGGATTTGGTGCTAGGTCTTTCCCTTTAGGTTTTACCCCAACAATGTTTTCATTAGTTTCGCTCACTCTCGAAATCAAGCATTTTACAGCAGGTTGGAGCAGCCTGTATCTCAGCACAGGAATAAGATAGGGAAGAATTCTAAGGATCATTTTGACTGCCTCCAGAAGTTAGATCAGATGGCAAATTGGATTTGGTGCTAGGTCTTTCCCTTTAGGTTTTACCCCAACAATGTTTTCATTAGTTTCGCTCACTCTCGAAATCAAGCATTTTACAGCAGGTTGGAGCAGCCTGTATCTCAGCACAGGAATAAGGTAGGGAAGAATTCAAATACTCATTTTGACTGCCTCCAGAAGTTAGATCAGATGGCAAATTGGATTTGGTGCTAGGTCTTTCCCTTTAGGTTTTACCCCAACAATGTTTTCATTAGTTTCGCTCACTCTCGAAATCAAGCATTTTACAGCAGGTTGGAGCAGCCTGTATCTCAGCACAGGAATAAGGTAGGGAAGAATTCTAAGGATCATTTTGACTGCCTCCAGAAGTTAGATCAGATGGCAAATTGGATTTGGTGCTAGGTCTTTCCCTTTAGGTTTTACCCCAACAATGTTTTCATTAGTTTCGCTCACTCTCGAAATCAAGCATTTTACAGCAGGTTGGAGCAGCCTGTATCTCAGCACAGGAATAAGGTAGGGAAGAATTCTAAGGATCATTTTGACTGCCTCCAGAAGTTAGATCAGATGGCAAATTGGATTTGGTGCTAGGTCTTTCCCTTTAGGTTTTACCCCAACAATGTTTTCATTAGTTTCGCTCACTCTCGAAATCAAGCATTTTACAGCAGGTTGGAGCAGCCTGTATCTCAGCACAGGAATAAGGTAGGGAAGAATTCTAAGGATCATTTTGACTGCCTCCAGAAGTTAGATCAGATGGCAAATTGGATTTGGTGCTAGGTCTTTCCCTTTAGGTTTTACCCCAACAATGTTTTCATTAGTTTCGCTCACTCTCGAAATCAAGCATTTTACAGCAGGTTGGAGCAGCCTGTATCTCAGCACAGGAATAAGGTAGGGAAGAATTCTAAGGATCATTTTGACTGCCTCCAGAAGTTAGATCAGATGGCAAATTGGATTTGGTGCTAGGTCTTTCCCTTTAGGTTTTACCCCAACAATGTTTTCATTAGTTTCGCTCACTCTCGAAATCAAGCATTTTACAGCAGGTTGGAGCAGCCTGTATCTCAGCACAGGAATAAGGTAGGGAAGAATTCAAATACTCATTTTGACTGCCTCCAGAAGTTAGATCAGATGGCAAATTGGATTTGGTGCTAGGTCTTTCCCTTTAGGTTTTACCCCAACAATGTTTTCATTAGTTTCGCTCACTCTCGAAATCAAGCATTTTACAGCAGGTTGGAGCAGCCTGTATCTCAGCACAGGAATAAGGTAGGGAAGAATTCAAATACTCATTTTGACTGCCTCCAGAAGTTAGATCAGATGGCAAATTGGATTTGGTGCTAGGCCTTTCCCTTTAGGTTTTACCCCAACAATGTTTTCATTAGTTTCGCTCACTCTCGAAATCAAGCATTTTACAGCAGGTTGGAGCAGCCTGTATCTCAGCACAGGAATAAGGTAGGGAAGAATTCTAAGGATCATTTTGACTGCCTCCAGAAGTTAGATCAGATGGCAAATTGGATTTGGTGCTAGGTCTTTCCCTTTAGGTTTTACCCCAACAATGTTTTCATTAGTTTCGCTCACTCTCGAAATCAAGCATTTTACAGCAGGTTGGAGCAGCCTGTATCTCAGCACAGGAATAAGGTAGGGAAGAATTCTAAGGATCATTTTGACTGCCTCCAGAAGTTAGATCAGATGGCAAATTGGATTTGGTGCTAGGTCTTTCCCTTTAGGTTTTACCCCAACAATGTTTTCATTAGTTTCGCTCACTCTCGAAATCAAGCATTTTACAGCAGGTTGGAGCAGCCTGTATCTCAGCACAGGAATAAGGTAGGGAAGAATTCAAATACTCATTTTGACTGCCTCCAGAAGTTAGATCAGATGGCAAATTGGATTTGGTGCTAGGTCTTTCCCTTTAGGTTTTACCCCAACAATGTTTTCATTAGTTTCGCTCACTCTCGAAATCAAGCATTTTACAGCAGGTTGGAGCAGCCTGTATCTCAGCACAGGAATAAGGTAGGGAAGAATTCTAAGGATCATTTTGACTGCCTCCAGAAGTTAGATCAGATGGCAAATTGGATTTGGTGCTAGGTCTTTCCCTTTAGGTTTTACCCCAACAATGTTTTCATTAGTTTCGCTCACTCTCGAAATCAAGCATTTTACAGCAGGTTGGAGCAGCCTGTATCTCAGCACAGGAATAAGGTAGGGAAGAATTCAAATACTCATTTTGACTGCCTCCAGAAGTTAGATCAGATGGCAAATTGGATTTGGTGCTAGGTCTTTCCCTTTAGGTTTTACCCCAACAATGTTTTCATTAGTTTCGCTCACTCTCGAAATCAAGCATTTTACAGCAGGTTGGAGCAGCCTGTATCTCAGCACAGGAATAAGGTAGGGAAGAATTCAAATACTCATTTTGACTGCCTCCAGAAGTTAGATCAGATGGCAAATTGGATTTGGTGCTAGGTCTTTCCCTTTAGGTTTTACCCCAACAATGTTTTCATTAGTTTCGCTCACTCTCGAAATCAAGCATTTTACAGCAGGTTGGAGCAGCCTGTATCTCAGCACAGGAATAAGGTAGGGAAGAATTCTAAGGATCATTTTGACTGCCTCCAGAAGTTAGATCAGATGGCAAATTGGATTTGGTGCTAGGTCTTTCCCTTTAGGTTTTACCCCAACAATGTTTTCATTAGTTTCGCTCACTCTCGAAATCAAGCATTTTACAGCAGGTTGGAGCAGCCTGTATCTCAGCACAGGAATAAGGTAGGGAAGAATTCAAATACTCATTTTGACTGCCTCCAGAAGTTAGATCAGATGGCAAATTGGATTTGGTGCTAGGCCTTTCCCTTTAGGTTTTACCCCAACAATGTTTTCATTAGTTTCGCTCACTCTCGAAATCAAGCATTTTACAGCAGGTTGGAGCAGCCTGTATCTCAGCACAGGAATAAGGTAGGGAAGAATTCTAAGGATCATTTTGACTGCCTCCAGAAGTTAGATCAGATGGCAAATTGGATTTGGTGCTAGGTCTTTCCCTTTAGGTTTTACCCCAACAATGTTTTCATTAGTTTCGCTCACTCTCGAAATCAAGCATTTTACAGCAGGTTGGAGCAGCCTGTATCTCAGCACAGGAATAAGGTAGGGAAGAATTCAAATACTCATTTTGACTGCCTCCAGAAGTTAGATCAGATGGCAAATTGGATTTGGTGCTAGGTCTTTCCCTTTAGGTTTTACCCCAACAATGTTTTCATTAGTTTCGCTCACTCTCGAAATCAAGCATTTTACAGCAGGTTGGAGCAGCCTGTATCTCAGCACAGGAATAAGGTAGGGAAGAATTCTAAGGATCATTTTGACTGCCTCCAGAAGTTAGATCAGATGGCAAATTGGATTTGGTGCTAGGTCTTTCCCTTTAGGTTTTACCCCAACAATGTTTTCATTAGTTTCGCTCACTCTCGAAATCAAGCATTTTACAGCAGGTTGGAGCAGCCTGTATCTCAGCACAGGAATAAGGTAGGGAAGAATTCTAAGGATCATTTTGACTGCCTCCAGAAGTTAGATCAGATGGCAAATTGGATTTGGTGCTAGGTCTTTCCCTTTAGGTTTTACCCCAACAATGTTTTCATTAGTTTCGCTCACTCTCGAAATCAAGCATTTTACAGCAGGTTGGAGCAGCCTGTATCTCAGCACAGGAATAAGGTAGGGAAGAATTCTAAGGATCATTTTGACTGCCTCCAGAAGTTAGATAAGATGGCAAATTGGATTTGGTGCTAGGTCTTTCCCTTTAGGTTTTACCCCAACAATGTTTTCATTAGTTTCACTCACTCTCGAAATCAAGCATTTTACAGCAGGTTGGAGCAGCCTGTATCTCAGCACAGGAATAAGGTAGGGAAGAATTCAAATACTCATTTTGACTGCCTCCAGAAGTTAGATCAGATGGCAAATTGGATTTGGTGCTAGGTCTTTCCCTTTAGGTTTTACCCCAACAATGTTTTCATTAGTTTCGCTCACTCTCGAAATCAAGCATTTTACAGCAGGTTGGAACAGCCTGTATCTCAGCACAGGAATAAGGTAGGGAAGAATTCAAATACTCATTTTGACTGCCTCCAGAAGTTAGATCAGATGGCAAATTGGATTTGGTGCTAGGCCTTTCCCTTTAGGTTTTACCCCAACAATGTTTTCATTAGTTTCGCTCACTCTCGAAATCAAGCATTTTACAGCAGGTTGGAGCAGCCTGTATCTCAGCACAGGAATAAGGTAGGGAAGAATTCTAAGGATCATTTTGACTGCCTCCAGAAGTTAGATCAGATGGCAAATTGGATTTGGTGCTAGGTCTTTCCCTTTAGGTTTTACCCCAACAATGTTTTCATTAGTTTCGCTCACTCTCGAAATCAAGCATTTTACAGCAGGTTGGAGCAGCCTGTATCTCAGCACAGGAATAAGGTAGGGAAGAATTCTAAGGATCATTTTGACTGCCTCCAGAAGTTAGATCAGATGGCAAATTGGATTTGGTGCTAGGTCTTTCCCTTTAGGTTTTACCCCAACAATGTTTTCATTAGTTTCGCTCACTCTCGAAATCAAGCATTTTACAGCAGGTTGGAGCGCCTGTATCTCAGCACAGGAATAAGGTAGGGAAGAATTCTAAGGATCATTTTGACTGCCTCCAGAAGTTAGATCAGATGGCAAATTGGATTTGGTGCTAGGTCTTTCCCTTTAGGTTTTACCCCAACAATGTTTTCATTAGTTTCGCTCACTCTCGAAATCAAGCATTTTACAGCAGGTTGGAGCAGCCTGTATCTCAGCACAGGAATAAGGTAGGGAAGAATTCAAATACTCATTTTGACTGCCTCCAGAAGTTAGATCAGATGGCAAATTGGATTTGGTGCTAGGTCTTTCCCTTTAGGTTTTACCCCAACAATGTTTTCATTAGTTTCGCTCACTCTCGAAATCAAGCATTTTACAGCAGGTTGGAGCAGCCTGTATCTCAGCACAGGAATAAGGTAGGGAAGAATTCTAAGGATCATTTTGACTGCCTCCAGAAGTTAGATCAGATGGCAAATTGGATTTGGTGCTAGGTCTTTCCCTTTAGGTTTTACCCCAACAATGTTTTCATTAGTTTCGCTCACTCTCGAAATCAAGCATTTTACAGCAGGTTGGAGCAGCCTGTATCTCAGCACAGGAATAAGGTAGGGAAGAATTCTAAGGATCATTTTGACTGCCTCCAGAAGTTAGATCAGATGGCAAATTGGATTTGGTGCTAGGTCTTTCCCTTTAGGTTTTACCCCAACAATGTTTTCATTAGTTTCGCTCACTCTCGAAATCAAGCATTTTACAGCAGGTTGGAGCAGCCTGTATCTCAGCACAGGAATAAGGTAGGGAAGAATTCTAAGGATCATTTTGACTGCCTCCAGAAGTTAGATCAGATGGCAAATTGGATTTGGTGCTAGGTCTTTCCCTTTAGGTTTTACCCCAACAATGTTTTCATTAGTTTCGCTCACTCTCGAAATCAAGCATTTTACAGCAGGTTGGAGCAGCCTGTATCTCAGCACAGGAATAAGGTAGGGAAGAATTCTAAGGATCATTTTGACTGCCTCCAGAAGTTAGATCAGATGGCAAATTGGATTTGGTGCTAGGTCTTTCCCTTTAGGTTTTACCCCAACAATGTTTTCATTAGTTTCGCTCACTCTCGAAATCAAGCATTTTACAGCAGGTTGGAGCGCCTGTATCTCAGCACAGGAATAAGGTAGGGAAGAATTCTAAGGATCATTTTGACTGCCTCCAGAAGTTAGATCAGATGGCAAATTGGATTTGGTGCTAGGTCTTTCCCTTTAGGTTTTACCCCAACAATGTTTTCATTAGTTTCGCTCACTCTCGAAATCAAGCATTTTACAGCAGGTTGGAGCAGCCTGTATCTCAGCACAGGAATAAGGTAGGGAAGAATTCAAATACTCATTTTGACTGCCTCCAGAAGTTAGATCAGATGGCAAATTGGATTTGGTGCTAGGTCTTTCCCTTTAGGTTTTACCCCAACAATGTTTTCATTAGTTTCGCTCACTCTCGAAATCAAGCATTTTACAGCAGGTTGGAGCAGCCTGTATCTCAGCACAGGAATAAGGTAGGGAAGAATTCTAAGGATCATTTTGACTGCCTCCAGAAGTTAGATCAGATGGCAAATTGGATTTGGTGCTAGGTCTTTCCCTTTAGGTTTTACCCCAACAATGTTTTCATTAGTTTCGCTCACTCTCGAAATCAAGCATTTTACAGCAGGTTGGAGCAGCCTGTATCTCAGCACAGGAATAAGGTAGGGAAGAATTCTAAGGATCATTTTGACTGCCTCCAGAAGTTAGATCAGATGGCAAATTGGATTTGGTGCTAGGTCTTTCCCTTTAGGTTTTACCCCAACAATGTTTTCATTAGTTTCGCTCACTCTCGAAATCAAGCATTTTACAGCAGGTTGGAGCAGCCTGTATCTCAGCACAGGAATAAGGTAGGGAAGAATTCTAAGGATCATTTTGACTGCCTCCAGAAGTTAGATCAGATGGCAAATTGGATTTGGTGCTAGGTCTTTCCCTTTAGGTTTTACCCCAACAATGTTTTCATTAGTTTCGCTCACTCTCGAAATCAAGCATTTTACAGCAGGTTGGAGCAGCCTGTATCTCAGCACAGGAATAAGGTAGGGAAGAATTCTAAGGATCATTTTGACTGCCTCCAGAAGTTAGATCAGATGGCAAATTGGATTTGGTGCTAGGTCTTTCCCTTTAGGTTTTACCCCAACAATGTTTTCATTAGTTTCGCTCACTCTCGAAATCAAGCATTTTACAGCAGGTTGGAGCAGCCTGTATCTCAGCACAGGAATAAGGTAGGGAAGAATTCAAATACTCATTTTGACTGCCTCCAGAAGTTAGATCAGATGGCAAATTGGATTTGGTGCTAGGTCTTTCCCTTTAGGTTTTACCCCAACAATGTTTTCATTAGTTTCGCTCACTCTCGAAATCAAGCATTTTACAGCAGGTTGGAGCAGCCTGTATCTCAGCACAGGAATAAGGTAGGGAAGAATTCAAATACTCATTTTGACTGCCTCCAGAAGTTAGATCAGATGGCAAATTGGATTTGGTGCTAGGCCTTTCCCTTTAGGTTTTACCCCAACAATGTTTTCATTAGTTTCGCTCACTCTCGAAATCAAGCATTTTACAGCAGGTTGGAGCAGCCTGTATCTCAGCACAGGAATAAGGTAGGGAAGAATTCTAAGGATCATTTTGACTGCCTCCAGAAGTTAGATCAGATGGCAAATTGGATTTGGTGCTAGGTCTTTCCCTTTAGGTTTTACCCCAACAATGTTTTCATTAGTTTCGCTCACTCTCGAAATCAAGCATTTTACAGCAGGTTGGAGCAGCCTGTATCTCAGCACAGGAATAAGGTAGGGAAGAATTCTAAGGATCATTTTGACTGCCTCCAGAAGTTAGATCAGATGGCAAATTGGATTTGGTGCTAGGTCTTTCCCTTTAGGTTTTACCCCAACAATGTTTTCATTAGTTTCGCTCACTCTCGAAATCAAGCATTTTACAGCAGGTTGGAGCAGCCTGTATCTCAGCACAGGAATAAGGTAGGGAAGAATTCTAAGGATCATTTTGACTGCCTCCAGAAGTTAGATCAGATGGCAAATTGGATTTGGTGCTAGGTCTTTCCCTTTAGGTTTTACCCCAACAATGTTTTCATTAGTTTCGCTCACTCTCGAAATCAAGCATTTTACAGCAGGTTGGAGCGCCTGTATCTCAGCACAGGAATAAGGTAGGGAAGAATTCTAAGGATCATTTTGACTGCCTCCAGAAGTTAGATCAGATGGCAAATTGGATTTGGTGCTAGGTCTTTCCCTTTAGGTTTTACCCCAACAATGTTTTCATTAGTTTCGCTCACTCTCGAAATCAAGCATTTTACAGCAGGTTGGAGCAGCCTGTATCTCAGCACAGGAATAAGGTAGGGAAGAATTCAAATACTCATTTTGACTGCCTCCAGAAGTTAGATCAGATGGCAAATTGGATTTGGTGCTAGGTCTTTCCCTTTAGGTTTTACCCCAACAATGTTTTCATTAGTTTCGCTCACTCTCGAAATCAAGCATTTTACAGCAGGTTGGAGCAGCCTGTATCTCAGCACAGGAATAAGGTAGGGAAGAATTCTAAGGATCATTTTGACTGCCTCCAGAAGTTAGATCAGATGGCAAATTGGATTTGGTGCTAGGTCTTTCCCTTTAGGTTTTACCCCAACAATGTTTTCATTAGTTTCGCTCACTCTCGAAATCAAGCATTTTACAGCAGGTTGGAGCGCCTGTATCTCAGCACAGGAATAAGGTAGGGAAGAATTCTAAGGATCATTTTGACTGCCTCCAGAAGTTAGATCAGATGGCAAATTGGATTTGGTGCTAGGTCTTTCCCTTTAGGTTTTACCCCAACAATGTTTTCATTAGTTTCGCTCACTCTCGAAATCAAGCATTTTACAGCAGGTTGGAGCAGCCTGTATCTCAGCACAGGAATAAGGTAGGGAAGAATTCAAATACTCATTTTGACTGCCTCCAGAAGTTAGATCAGATGGCAAATTGGATTTGGTGCTAGGTCTTTCCCTTTAGGTTTTACCCCAACAATGTTTTCATTAGTTTCGCTCACTCTCGAAATCAAGCATTTTACAGCAGGTTGGAGCAGCCTGTATCTCAGCACAGGAATAAGGTAGGGAAGAATTCTAAGGATCATTTTGACTGCCTCCAGAAGTTAGATCAGATGGCAAATTGGATTTGGTGCTAGGTCTTTCCCTTTAGGTTTTACCCCAACAATGTTTTCATTAGTTTCGCTCACTCTCGAAATCAAGCATTTTACAGCAGGTTGGAGCAGCCTGTATCTCAGCACAGGAATAAGGTAGGGAAGAATTCTAAGGATCATTTTGACTGCCTCCAGAAGTTAGATCAGATGGCAAATTGGATTTGGTGCTAGGTCTTTCCCTTTAGGTTTTACCCCAACAATGTTTTCATTAGTTTCGCTCACTCTCGAAATCAAGCATTTTACAGCAGGTTGGAGCAGCCTGTATCTCAGCACAGGAATAAGGTAGGGAAGAATTCTAAGGATCATTTTGACTGCCTCCAGAAGTTAGATCAGATGGCAAATTGGATTTGGTGCTAGGTCTTTCCCTTTAGGTTTTACCCCAACAATGTTTTCATTAGTTTCGCTCACTCTCGAAATCAAGCATTTTACAGCAGGTTGGAGCAGCCTGTATCTCAGCACAGGAATAAGGTAGGGAAGAATTCTAAGGATCATTTTGACTGCCTCCAGAAGTTAGATCAGATGGCAAATTGGATTTGGTGCTAGGTCTTTCCCTTTAGGTTTTACCCCAACAATGTTTTCATTAGTTTCGCTCACTCTCGAAATCAAGCATTTTACAGCAGGTTGGAGCAGCCTGTATCTCAGCACAGGAATAAGGTAGGGAAGAATTCAAATACTCATTTTGACTGCCTCCAGAAGTTAGATCAGATGGCAAATTGGATTTGGTGCTAGGTCTTTCCCTTTAGGTTTTACCCCAACAATGTTTTCATTAGTTTCGCTCACTCTCGAAATCAAGCATTTTACAGCAGGTTGGAGCAGCCTGTATCTCAGCACAGGAATAAGGTAGGGAAGAATTCAAATACTCATTTTGACTGCCTCCAGAAGTTAGATCAGATGGCAAATTGGATTTGGTGCTAGGCCTTTCCCTTTAGGTTTTACCCCAACAATGTTTTCATTAGTTTCGCTCACTCTCGAAATCAAGCATTTTACAGCAGGTTGGAGCAGCCTGTATCTCAGCACAGGAATAAGGTAGGGAAGAATTCTAAGGATCATTTTGACTGCCTCCAGAAGTTAGATCAGATGGCAAATTGGATTTGGTGCTAGGTCTTTCCCTTTAGGTTTTACCCCAACAATGTTTTCATTAGTTTCGCTCACTCTCGAAATCAAGCATTTTACAGCAGGTTGGAGCAGCCTGTATCTCAGCACAGGAATAAGGTAGGGAAGAATTCTAAGGATCATTTTGACTGCCTCCAGAAGTTAGATCAGATGGCAAATTGGATTTGGTGCTAGGTCTTTCCCTTTAAGTTTTACCCCAACAATGTTTTCATTAGTTTCGCTCACTCTCGAAATCAAGCATTTTACAGCAGGTTGGAGCAGCCTGTATCTCAGCACAGGAATAAGGTAGGGAAGAATTCTAAGGATCATTTTGACTGCCTCCAGAAGTTAGATCAGATGGCAAATTGGATTTGGTGCTAGGTCTTTCCCTTTAGGTTTTACCCCAACAATGTTTTCATTAGTTTCGCTCACTCTCGAAATCAAGCATTTTACAGCAGGTTGGAGCGCCTGTATCTCAGCACAGGAATAAGGTAGGGAAGAATTCTAAGGATCATTTTGACTGCCTCCAGAAGTTAGATCAGATGGCAAATTGGATTTGGTGCTAGGTCTTTCCCTTTAGGTTTTACCCCAACAATGTTTTCATTAGTTTCGCTCACTCTCGAAATCAAGCATTTTACAGCAGGTTGGAGCAGCCTGTATCTCAGCACAGGAATAAGGTAGGGAAGAATTCAAATACTCATTTTGACTGCCTCCAGAAGTTAGATCAGATGGCAAATTGGATTTGGTGCTAGGTCTTTCCCTTTAGGTTTTACCCCAACAATGTTTTCATTAGTTTCGCTCACTCTCGAAATCAAGCATTTTACAGCAGGTTGGAGCAGCCTGTATCTCAGCACAGGAATAAGGTAGGGAAGAATTCTAAGGATCATTTTGACTGCCTCCAGAAGTTAGATCAGATGGCAAATTGGATTTGGTGCTAGGTCTTTCCCTTTAGGTTTTACCCCAACAATGTTTTCATTAGTTTCGCTCACTCTCGAAATCAAGCATTTTACAGCAGGTTGGAGCAGCCTGTATCTCAGCACAGGAATAAGGTAGGGAAGAATTCTAAGGATCATTTTGACTGCCCTCCAGAAGTTAGATCAGATGGCAAATTGGATTTGGTGCTAGGTCTTTCCCTTTAGGTTTTACCCCAACAATGTTTTCATTAGTTTCGCTCACTCTCGAAATCAAGCATTTTACAGCAGGTTGGAGCAGCCTGTATCTCAGCACAGGAATAAGGTAGGGAAGAATTCTAAGGATCATTTTGACTGCCTCCAGAAGTTAGATCAGATGGCAAATTGGATTTGGTGCTAGGTCTTTCCCTTTAGGTTTTACCCCAACAATGTTTTCATTAGTTTCGCTCACTCTCGAAATCAAGCATTTTACAGCAGGTTGGAGCAGCCTGTATCTCAGCACAGGAATAAGGTAGGGAAGAATTCTAAGGATCATTTTGACTGCCTCCAGAAGTTAGATCAGATGGCAAATTGGATTTGGTGCTAGGTCTTTCCCTTTAGGTTTTACCCCAACAATGTTTTCATTAGTTTTGCTCACTCTCGAAATCAAGCATTTTACAGCAGGTTGGAGCAGCCTGTATCTCAGCACAGGAATAAGGTAGGGAAGAATTCAAATACTCATTTTGACTGCCTCCAGAAGTTAGATCAGATGGCAAATTGGATTTGGTGCTAGGTCTTTCCCTTTAGGTTTTACCCCAACAATGTTTTCATTAGTTTCGCTCACTCTCGAAATCAAGCATTTTACAGCAGGTTGGAGCAGCCTGTATCTCAGCACAGGAATAAGGTAGGGAAGAATTCAAATACTCATTTTGACTGCCTCCAGAAGTTAGATCAGATGGCAAATTGGATTTGGTGCTAGGCCTTTCCCTTTAGGTTTTACCCCAACAATGTTTTCATTAGTTTCGCTCACTCTCGAAATCAAGCATTTTACAGCAGGTTGGAGCAGCCTGTATCTCAGCACAGGAATAAGGTAGGGAAGAATTCTAAGGATCATTTTGACTGCCTCCAGAAGTTAGATCAGATGGCAAATTGGATTTGGTGCTAGGTCTTTCCCTTTAGGTTTTACCCCAACAATGTTTTCATTAGTTTCGCTCACTCTCGAAATCAAGCATTTTACAGCAGGTTGGAGCAGCCTGTATCTCAGCACAGGAATAAGGTAGGGAAGAATTCTAAGGATCATTTTGACTGCCTCCAGAAGTTAGATCAGATGGCAAATTGGATTTGGTGCTAGGTCTTTCCCTTTAGGTTTTACCCCAACAATGTTTTCATTAGTTTCGCTCACTCTCGAAATCAAGCATTTTACAGCAGGTTGGAGCAGCCTGTATCTCAGCACAGGAATAAGGTAGGGAAGAATTCTAAGGATCATTTTGACTGCCTCCAGAAGTTAGATCAGATGGCAAATTGGATTTGGTGCTAGGTCTTTCCCTTTAGGTTTTACCCCAACAATGTTTTCATTAGTTTCGCTCACTCTCGAAATCAAGCATTTTACAGCAGGTTGGAGCAGCCTGTATCTCAGCACAGGAATAAGGTAGGGAAGAATTCTAAGGATCATTTTGACTGCCTCCAGAAGTTAGATCAGATGGCAAATTGGATTTGGTGCTAGGTCTTTCCCTTTAGGTTTTACCCCAACAATGTTTTCATTAGTTTCGCTCACTCTCGAAATCAAGCATTTTACAGCAGGTTGGAGCAGCCTGTATCTCAGCACAGGAATAAGGTAGGGAAGAATTCTAAGGATCATTTTGACTGCCTCCAGAAGTTAGATCAGATGGCAAATTGGATTTGGTGCTAGGTCTTTCCCTTTAGGTTTTACCCCAACAATGTTTTCATTAGTTTCGCTCACTCTCGAAATCAAGCATTTTACAGCAGGTTGGAGCAGCCTGTATCTCAGCACAGGAATAAGGTAGGGAAGAATTCAAATACTCATTTTGACTGCCTCCAGAAGTTAGATCAGATGGCAAATTGGATTTGGTGCTAGGTCTTTCCCTTTAGGTTTTACCCCAACAATGTTTTCATTAGTTTCGCTCACTCTCGAAATCAAGCATTTTACAGCAGGTTGGAGCAGCCTGTATCTCAGCACAGGAATAAGGTAGGGAAGAATTCTAAGGATCATTTTGACTGCCTCCAGAAGTTAGATCAGATGGCAAATTGGATTTGGTGCTAGGTCTTTCCCTTTAGGTTTTACCCCAACAATGTTTTCATTAGTTTCGCTCACTCTCGAAATCAAGCATTTTACAGCAGGTTGGAGCAGCCTGTATCTCAGCACAGGAATAAGGTAGGGAAGAATTCAAATACTCATTTTGACTGCCTCCAGAAGTTAGATCAGATGGCAAATTGGATTTGGTGCTAGGCCTTTCCCTTTAGGTTTTACCCCAACAATGTTTTCATTAGTTTCGCTCACTCTCGAAATCAAGCATTTTACAGCAGGTTGGAGCAGCCTGTATCTCAGCACAGGAATAAGGTAGGGAAGAATTCTAAGGATCATTTTGACTGCCTCCTGAAGTTAGATCAGATGGCAAATTGGATTTGGTGCTAGGTCTTTCCCTTTAGGTTTTACCCCAACAATGTTTTCATTAGTTTCGCTCACTCTCGAAATCAAGCATTTTACAGCAGGTTGGAGCAGCCTGTATCTCAGCACAGGAATAAGGTAGGGAAGAATTCAAATACTCATTTTGACTGCCTCCAGAAGTTAGATCAGATGGCAAATTGGATTTGGTGCTAGGTCTTTCCCTTTAGGTTTTACCCCCAACAATGTTTTCATTAGTTTCGCTCACTCTCGAAATCAAGCATTTTACAGCAGGTTGGAGCAGCCTGTATCTCAGCACAGGAATAAGGTAGGGAAGAATTCTAAGGATCATTTTGACTGCCTCCAGAAGTTAGATCAGATGGCAAATTGGATTTGGTGCTAGGTCTTTCCCTTTAGGTTTTACCCCAACAATGTTTTCATTAGTTTCGCTCACTCTCGAAATCAAGCATTTTACAGCAGGTTGGAGCAGCCTGTATCTCAGCACAGGAATAAGGTAGGGAAGAATTCTAAGGATCATTTTGACTGCCTCCAGAAGTTAGATCAGATGGCAAATTGGATTTGGTGCTAGGTCTTTCCCTTTAGGTTTTACCCCAACAATGTTTTCATTAGTTTCGCTCACTCTCGAAATCAAGCATTTTACAGCAGGTTGGAGCAGCCTGTATCTCAGCACAGGAATAAGGTAGGGAAGAATTCTAAGGATCATTTTGACTGCCTCCAGAAGTTAGATCAGATGGCAAATTGGATTTGGTGCTAGGTCTTTCCCTTTAGGTTTTACCCCAACAATGTTTTCATTAGTTTCACTCACTCTCGAAATCAAGCATTTTACAGCAGGTTGGAGCAGCCTGTATCTCAGCACAGGAATAAGGTAGGGAAGAATTCAAATACTCATTTTGACTGCCTCCAGAAGTTAGATCAGATGGCAAATTGGATTTGGTGCTAGGTCTTTCCCTTTAGGTTTTACCCCAACAATGTTTTCATTAGTTTCGCTCACTCTCGAAATCAAGCATTTTACAGCAGGTTGGAGCAGCCTGTATCTCAGCACAGGAATAAGGTAGGGAAGAATTCAAATACTCATTTTGACTGCCTCCAGAAGTTAGATCAGATGGCAAATTGGATTTGGTGCTAGGCCTTTCCCTTTAGGTTTTACCCCAACAATGTTTTCATTAGTTTCGCTCACTCTCGAAATCAAGCATTTTACAGCAGGTTGGAGCAGCCTGTATCTCAGCACAGGAATAAGGTAGGGAAGAATTCTAAGGATCATTTTGACTGCCTCCAGAAGTTAGATCAGATGGCAAATTGGATTTGGTGCTAGGTCTTTCCCTTTAGGTTTTACCCCAACAATGTTTTCATTAGTTTCGCTCACTCTCGAAATCAAGCATTTTACAGCAGGTTGGAGCAGCCTGTATCTCAGCACAGGAATAAGGTAGGGAAGAATTCTAAGGATCATTTTGACTGCCTCCAGAAGTTAGATCAGATGGCAAATTGGATTTGGTGCTAGGTCTTTCCCTTTAGGTTTTACCCCAACAATGTTTTCATTAGTTTCACTCACTCTCGAAATCAAGCATTTTACAGCAGGTTGGAGCAGCCTGTATCTCAGCACAGGAATAAGGTAGGGAAGAATTCTAAGGATCATTTTGACTGCCTCCAGAAGTTAGATCAGATGGCAAATTGGATTTGGTGCTAGGTCTTTCCCTTTAGGTTTTACCCCAACAATGTTTTCATTAGTTTTGCTCACTCTCGAAATCAAGCATTTTACAGCAGGTTGGAGCAGCCTGTATCTCAGCACAGGAATAAGGTAGGGAAGAATTCAAATACTCATTTTGACTGCCTCCAGAAGTTAGATCAGATGGCAAATTGGATTTGGTGCTAGGTCTTTCCCTTTAGGTTTTACCCCAACAATGTTTTCATTAGTTTCGCTCACTCTCGAAATCAAGCATTTTACAGCAGGTTGGAGCAGCCTGTATCTCAGCACAGGAATAAGGTAGGGAAGAATTCAAATACTCATTTTGACTGCCTCCAGAAGTTAGATCAGATGGCAAATTGGATTTGGTGCTAGGCCTTTCCCTTTAGGTTTTACCCCAACAATGTTTTCATTAGTTTCGCTCACTCTCGAAATCAAGCATTTTACAGCAGGTTGGAGCAGCCTGTATCTCAGCACAGGAATAAGGTAGGGAAGAATTCTAAGGATCATTTTGACTGCCTCCAGAAGTTAGATCAGATGGCAAATTGGATTTGGTGCTAGGTCTTTCCCTTTAGGTTTTACCCCAACAATGTTTTCATTAGTTTCGCTCACTCTCGAAATCAAGCATTTTACAGCAGGTTGGAGCAGCCTGTATCTCAGCACAGGAATAAGGTAGGGAAGAATTCTAAGGATCATTTTGACTGCCTCCAGAAGTTAGATCAGATGGCAAATTGGATTTGGTGCTAGGTCTTTCCCTTTAGGTTTTACCCCAACAATGTTTTCATTAGTTTCGCTCACTCTCGAAATCAAGCATTTTACAGCAGGTTGGAGCAGCCTGTATCTCAGCACAGGAATAAGGTAGGGAAGAATTCTAAGGATCATTTTGACTGCCTCCAGAAGTTAGATCAGATGGCAAATTGGATTTGGTGCTAGGTCTTTCCCTTTAGGTTTTACCCCAACAATGTTTTCATTAGTTTCGCTCACTCTCGAAATCAAGCATTTTACAGCAGGTTGGAGCAGCCTGTATCTCAGCACAGGAATAAGGTAGGGAAGAATTCTAAGGATCATTTTGACTGCCTCCAGAAGTTAGATCAGATGGCAAATTGGATTTGGTGCTAGGTCTTTCCCTTTAGGTTTTACCCCAACAATGTTTTCATTAGTTTCGCTCACTCTCGAAATCAAGCATTTTACAGCAGGTTGGAGCAGCCTGTATCTCAGCACAGGAATAAGGTAGGGAAGAATTCTAAGGATCATTTTGACTGCCTCCAGAAGTTAGATCAGATGGCAAATTGGATTTGGTGCTAGGTCTTTCCCTTTAGGTTTTACCCCAACAATGTTTTCATTAGTTTTGCTCACTCTCGAAATCAAGCATTTTACAGCAGGTTGGAGCAGCCTGTATCTCAGCACAGGAATAAGGTAGGGAAGAATTCAAATACTCATTTTGACTGCCTCCAGAAGTTAGATCAGATGGCAAATTGGATTTGGTGCTAGGTCTTTCCCTTTAGGTTTTACCCCAACAATGTTTTCATTAGTTTCGCTCACTCTCGAAATCAAGCATTTTACAGCAGGTTGGAGCAGCCTGTATCTCAGCACAGGAATAAGGTAGGGAAGAATTCAAATACTCATTTTGACTGCCTCCAGAAGTTAGATCAGATGGCAAATTGGATTTGGTGCTAGGCCTTTCCCTTTAGGTTTTACCCCAACAATGTTTTCATTAGTTTCGCTCACTCTCGAAATCAAGCATTTTACAGCAGGTTGGAGCAGCCTGTATCTCAGCACAGGAATAAGGTAGGGAAGAATTCTAAGGATCATTTTGACTGCCTCCAGAAGTTAGATCAGATGGCAAATTGGATTTGGTGCTAGGTCTTTCCCTTTAGGTTTTACCCCAACAATGTTTTCATTAGTTTCGCTCACTCTCGAAATCAAGCATTTTACAGCAGGTTGGAGCAGCCTGTATCTCAGCACAGGAATAAGGTAGGGAAGAATTCTAAGGATCATTTTGACTGCCTCCAGAAGTTAGATCAGATGGCAAATTGGATTTGGTGCTAGGTCTTTCCCTTTAGGTTTTACCCCAACAATGTTTTCATTAGTTTCGCTCACTCTCGAAATCAAGCATTTTACAGCAGGTTGGAGCAGCCTGTATCTCAGCACAGGAATAAGGTAGGGAAGAATTCTAAGGATCATTTTGACTGCCTCCAGAAGTTAGATCAGATGGCAAATTGGATTTGGTGCTAGGTCTTTCCCTTTAGGTTTTACCCCAACAATGTTTTCATTAGTTTCGCTCACTCTCGAAATCAAGCATTTTACAGCAGGTTGGAGCAGCCTGTATCTCAGCACAGGAATAAGGTAGGGAAGAATTCTAAGGATCATTTTGACTGCCTCCAGAAGTTAGATCAGATGGCAAATTGGATTTGGTGCTAGGTCTTTCCCTTTAGGTTTTACCCCAACAATGTTTTCATTAGTTTCGCTCACTCTCGAAATCAAGCATTTTACAGCAGGTTGGAGCAGCCTGTATCTCAGCACAGGAATAAGGTAGGGAAGAATTCTAAGGATCATTTTGACTGCCTCCAGAAGTTAGATCAGATGGCAAATTGGATTTGGTGCTAGGTCTTTCCCTTTAGGTTTTACCCCAACAATGTTTTCATTAGTTTCGCTCACTCTCGAAATCAAGCATTTTACAGCAGGTTGGAGCAGCCTGTATCTCAGCACAGGAATAAGGTAGGGAAGAATTCAAATACTCATTTTGACTGCCTCCAGAAGTTAGATCAGATGGCAAATTGGATTTGGTGCTAGGTCTTTCCCTTTAGGTTTTACCCCAACAATGTTTTCATTAGTTTCGCTCACTCTCGAAATCAAGCATTTTACAGCAGGTTGGAGCAGCCTGTATCTCAGCACAGGAATAAGGTAGGGAAGAATTCTAAGGATCATTTTGACTGCCTCCAGAAGTTAGATCAGATGGCAAATTGGATTTGGTGCTAGGTCTTTCCCTTTAGGTTTTACCCCAACAATGTTTTCATTAGTTTCGCTCACTCTCGAAATCAAGCATTTTACAGCAGGTTGGAGCAGCCTGTATCTCAGCACAGGAATAAGGTAGGGAAGAATTCAAATACTCATTTTGACTGCCTCCAGAAGTTAGATCAGATGGCAAATTGGATTTGGTGCTAGGCCTTTCCCTTTAGGTTTTACCCCAACAATGTTTTCATTAGTTTCGCTCACTCTCGAAATCAAGCATTTTACAGCAGGTTGGAGCAGCCTGTATCTCAGCACAGGAATAAGGTAGGGAAGAATTCTAAGGATCATTTTGACTGCCTCCTGAAGTTAGATCAGATGGCAAATTGGATTTGGTGCTAGGTCTTTCCCTTTAGGTTTTACCCCAACAATGTTTTCATTAGTTTCGCTCACTCTCGAAATCAAGCATTTTACAGCAGGTTGGAGCAGCCTGTATCTCAGCACAGGAATAAGGTAGGGAAGAATTCAAATACTCATTTTGACTGCCTCCAGAAGTTAGATCAGATGGCAAATTGGATTTGGTGCTAGGTCTTTCCCTTTAGGTTTTACCCCAACAATGTTTTCATTAGTTTCGCTCACTCTCGAAATCAAGCATTTTACAGCAGGTTGGAGCAGCCTGTATCTCAGCACAGGAATAAGGTAGGGAAGAATTCTAAGGATCATTTTGACTGCCTCCAGAAGTTAGATCAGATGGCAAATTGGATTTGGTGCTAGGTCTTTCCCTTTAGGTTTTACCCCAACAATGTTTTCATTAGTTTCGCTCACTCTCGAAATCAAGCATTTTACAGCAGGTTGGAGCAGCCTGTATCTCAGCACAGGAATAAGGTAGGGAAGAATTCTAAGGATCATTTTGACTGCCTCCAGAAGTTAGATCAGATGGCAAATTGGATTTGGTGCTAGGTCTTTCCCTTTAGGTTTTACCCCAACAATGTTTTCATTAGTTTCGCTCACTCTCGAAATCAAGCATTTTACAGCAGGTTGGAGCAGCCTGTATCTCAGCACAGGAATAAGGTAGGGAAGAATTCTAAGGATCATTTTGACTGCCTCCAGAAGTTAGATCAGATGGCAAATTGGATTTGGTGCTAGGTCTTTCCCTTTAGGTTTTACCCCAACAATGTTTTCATTAGTTTCACTCACTCTCGAAATCAAGCATTTTACAGCAGGTTGGAGCAGCCTGTATCTCAGCACAGGAATAAGGTAGGGAAGAATTCAAATACTCATTTTGACTGCCTCCAGAAGTTAGATCAGATGGCAAATTGGATTTGGTGCTAGGTCTTTCCCTTTAGGTTTTACCCCAACAATGTTTTCATTAGTTTCGCTCACTCTCGAAATCAAGCATTTTACAGCAGGTTGGAGCAGCCTGTATCTCAGCACAGGAATAAGGTAGGGAAGAATTCAAATACTCATTTTGACTGCCTCCAGAAGTTAGATCAGATGGCAAATTGGATTTGGTGCTAGGCCTTTCCCTTTAGGTTTTACCCCAACAATGTTTTCATTAGTTTCGCTCACTCTCGAAATCAAGCATTTTACAGCAGGTTGGAGCAGCCTGTATCTCAGCACAGGAATAAGGTAGGGAAGAATTCTAAGGATCATTTTGACTGCCTCCAGAAGTTAGATCAGATGGCAAATTGGATTTGGTGCTAGGTCTTTCCCTTTAGGTTTTACCCCAACAATGTTTTCATTAGTTTCGCTCACTCTCGAAATCAAGCATTTTACAGCAGGTTGGAGCAGCCTGTATCTCAGCACAGGAATAAGGTAGGGAAGAATTCTAAGGATCATTTTGACTGCCTCCAGAAGTTAGATCAGATGGCAAATTGGATTTGGTGCTAGGTCTTTCCCTTTAGGTTTTACCCCAACAATGTTTTCATTAGTTTCGCTCACTCTCGAAATCAAGCATTTTACAGCAGGTTGGAGCGCCTGTATCTCAGCACAGGAATAAGGTAGGGAAGAATTCTAAGGATCATTTTGACTGCCTCCAGAAGTTAGATCAGATGGCAAATTGGATTTGGTGCTAGGTCTTTCTCTTTAGGTTTTACCCCAACAATGTTTTCATTAGTTTCGCTCACTCTCGAAATCAAGCATTTTACAGCAGGTTGGAGCAGCCTGTATCTCAGCACAGGAATAAGGTAGGGAAGAATTCTAAGGATCATTTTGACTGCCTCCAGAAGTTAGATCAGATGGCAAATTGGATTTGGTGCTAGGTCTTTCCCTTTAGGTTTTACCCCAACAATGTTTTCATTAGTTTCGCTCACTCTCGAAATCAAGCATTTTACAGCAGGTTGGAGCAGCCTGTATCTCAGCACAGGAATAAGGTAGGGAAGAATTCAAATACTCATTTTGTCTGCCTCCAGAAGTTAGATCAGATGGCAAATTGGATTTGGTGCTAGGTCTTTCCCTTTAGGTTTTACCCCAACAATGTTTTCATTAGTTTCGCTCACTCTCGAAATCAAGCATTTTACAGCAGGTTGGAGCAGCCTGTATCTCAGCACAGGAATAAGGTAGGGAAGAATTCTAAGGATCATTTTGACTGCCTCCAGAAGTTAGATCAGATGGCAAATTGGATTTGGTGCTAGGTCTTTCCCTTTAGGTTTTACCCCAACAATGTTTTCATTAGTTTCGCTCACTCTCGAAATCAAGCATTTTACAGCAGGTTGGAGCAGCCTGTATCTCAGCACAGGAATAAGGTAGGGAAGAATTCAAATACTCATTTTGACTGCCTCCAGAAGTTAGATCAGATGGCAAATTGGATTTGGTGCTAGGTCTTTCCCTTTAGGTTTTACCCCAACAATGTTTTCATTAGTTTCGCTCACTCTCGAAATCAAGCATTTTACAGCAGGTTGGAGCAGCCTGTATCTCAGCACAGGAATAAGGTAGGGAAGAATTCAAATACTCATTTTGACTGACTCCAGAAGTTAGATCAGATGGCAAATTGGATTTGGTGCTAGGCCTTTCCCTTTAGGTTTTACCCCAACAATGTTTTCATTAGTTTCGCTCACTCTCGAAATCAAGCATTTTACAGCAGGTTGGAGCAGCCTGTATCTCAGCACAGGAATAAGGTAGGGAAGAATTCTAAGGATCATTTTGACTGCCTCCAGAAGTTAGATCAGATGGCAAATTGGATTTGGTGCTAGGTCTTTCCCTTTAGGTTTTACCCCAACAATGTTTTCATTAGTTTTGCTCACTCTCGAAATCAAGCATTTTACAGCAGGTTGGAGCAGCCTGTATCTCAGCACAGGAATAAGGTAGGGAAGAATTCTAAGGATCATTTTGACTGCCTCCAGAAGTTAGATCAGATGGCAAATTGGATTTGGTGCTAGGTCTTTCCCTTTAGGTTTTACCCCAACAATGTTTTCATTAGTTTCGCTCACTCTCGAAATCAAGCATTTTACAGCAGGTTGGAGCAGCCTGTATCTCAGCACAGGAATAAGGTAGGGAAGAATTCTAAGGATCATTTTGACTGCCTCCAGAAGTTAGATCAGATGGCAAATTGGATTTGGTGCTAGGTCTTTCCCTTTAGGTTTTACCCCAACAATGTTTTCATTAGTTTCGCTCACTCTCGAAATCAAGCATTTTACAGCAGGTTGGAGCAGCCTGTATCTCAGCACAGGAATAAGGTAGGGAAGAATTCTAAGGATCATTTTGACTGCCTCCTGAAGTTAGATCAGATGGCAAATTGGATTTGGTGCTAGGTCTTTCCCTTTAGGTTTTACCCCAACAATGTTTTCATTAGTTTCGCTCACTCTCGAAATCAAGCATTTTACAGCAGGTTGGAGCAGCCTGTATCTCAGCACAGGAATAAGGTAGGGAAGAATTCAAATACTCATTTTGACTGCCTCCAGAAGTTAGATCAGATGGCAAATTGGATTTGGTGCTAGGTCTTTCCCTTTAGGTTTTACCCCAACAATGTTTTCATTAGTTTCGCTCACTCTCGAAATCAAGCATTTTACAGCAGGTTGGAGCAGCCTGTATCTCAGCACAGGAATAAGGTAGGGAAGAATTCTAAGGATCATTTTGACTGCCTCCAGAAGTTAGATCAGATGGCAAATTGGATTTGGTGCTAGGTCTTTCCCTTTAGGTTTTACCCCAACAATGTTTTCATTAGTTTCGCTCACTCTCGAAATCAAGCATTTTACAGCAGGTTGGAGCAGCCTGTATCTCAGCACAGGAATAAGGTAGGGAAGAATTCAAATACTCATTTTGACTGCCTCCAGAAGTTAGATCAGATGGCAAATTGGATTTGGTGCTAGGTCTTTCCCTTTAGGTTTTACCCCAACAATGTTTTCATTAGTTTCGCTCACTCTCGAAATCAAGCATTTTACAGCAGGTTGGAGCAGCCTGTATCTCAGCACAGGAATAAGGTAGGGAAGAATTCTAAGGATCATTTTGACTGCCTCCAGAAGTTAGATCAGATGGCAAATTGGATTTGGTGCTAGGCCTTTCCCTTTAGCTTTTACCCCAACAATGTTTTCATTAGTTTCGCTCACTCTCGAAATCAAG
This sequence comes from Melanerpes formicivorus, assembly GCF_026170545.1. Lineage (NCBI taxonomy): Eukaryota > Metazoa > Chordata > Aves > Piciformes > Picidae > Melanerpes > Melanerpes formicivorus. Next base: position 36,681 of record NW_027143672.1, read on the forward strand.
CATTTTACAGCAGGTTGGAGCAGCCTGTATCTCAGCACAGGAATAAGGTAGGGAAGAATTCAAATACTCATTTTGACTGCCTCCAGAAGTTAGATCAGATGGCAAATTGGATTTGGTGCTAGGTCTTTCCCTTTAGGTTTTACCCCAACAATGTTTTCATTAGTTTCGCTCACTCTCGAAATCAAGCATTTTACAGCAGGTTGGAGCAGCCTGTATCTCAGCACAGGAATAAGGTAGGGAAGAATTCTAAGGATCATTTTGACTGCCTCCAGAAGTTAGATCAGATGGCAAATTGGATTTGGTGCTAGGTCTTTCCCTTTAGGTTTTACCCCAACAATGTTTTCATTAGTTTCGCTCACTCTCGAAATCAAGCATTTTACAGCAGGTTGGAGCAGCCTGTATCTCAGCACAGGAATAAGGTAGGGAAGAATTCTAAGGATCATTTTGACTGCCTCCAGAAGTTAGATCAGATGGCAAATTGGATTTGGTGCTAGGTCTTTCCCTTTAGGTTTTACCCCAACAATGTTTTCATTAGTTTCGCTCACTCTCGAAATCAAGCATTTTACAGCAGGTTGGAGCAGCCTGTATCTCAGCACAGGAATAAGGTAGGGAAGAATTCTAAGGATCATTTTGACTGCCTCCAGAAGTTAGATCAGATGGCAAATTGGATTTGGTGCTAGGTCTTTCCCTTTAGGTTTTACCCCAACAATGTTTTCATTAGTTTCGCTCACTCTCGAAATCAAGCATTTTACAGCAGGTTGGAGCAGCCTGTATCTCAGCACAGGAATAAGGTAGGGAAGAATTCTAAGGATCATTTTGACTGCCTCCTGAAGTTAGATCAGATGGCAAATTGGATTTGGTGCTAGGTCTTTCCCTTTAGGTTTTACCCCAACAATGTTTTCATTAGTTTCGCTCACTCTCGAAATCAAGCATTTTACAGCAGGTTGGAGCAGCCTGTATCTCAGCACAGGAATAAGGTAGGGAAGAATTCAAATACTCATTTTGACTGCCTCCAGAAGTTAGATCAGATGGCAAATTGGATTTGGTGCTAGGTCTTTCCCTTTAGGTTTTACCCCAACAATGTTTTCATTAGTTTCGCTCACTCTCGAAATCAAGCATTTTACAGCAGGTTGGAGCAGCCTGTATCTCAGCACAGGAATAAGGTAGGGAAGAATTCAAATACTCATTTTGACTGCCTCCAGAAGTTAGATCAGATGGCAAATTGGATTTGGTGCTAGGCCTTTCCCTTTAGGTTTTACCCCAACAATGTTTTCATTAGTTTCGCTCACTCTGGAAATCAAGCATTTTACAGCAGGTTGGAGCAGCCTGTATCTCAGCACAGGAATAAGGTAGGGAAGAATTCTAAGGATCATTTTGACTGCCTCCAGAAGTTAGATCAGATGGCAAATTGGATTTGGTGCTAGGTCTTTCCCTTTAGGTTTTACCCCAACAATGTTTTCATTAGTTTCGCTCACTCTCGAAATCAAGCATTTTACAGCAGGTTGGAGTAGCCTGTATCTCAGCACAGGAATAAGGTAGGGAAGAATTCTAAGGATCATTTTGACTGCCTCCAGAAGTTAGATCAGATGGCAAATTGGATTTGGTGCTAGGTCTTTCCCTTTAGGTTTTACCCCAACAATGTTTTCATTAATTTCGCTCACTCTCGAAATCAAGCATTTTACAGCAGGTTGGAGCAGCCTGTATCTCAGCACAGGAATAAGGTAGGGAAGAATTCTAAGGATCATTTTGACTGCCTCCAGAAGTTAGATCAGATGGCAAATTGGATTTGGTGCTAGGTCTTTCCCTTTAGGTTTTACCCCAACAATGTTTTCATTAGTTTCGCTCACTCTGGAAATCAAGCATTTTACAGCAGGTTGGAGCAGCCTGTATCTCAGCACAGGAATAAGGTAGGGAAGAATTCAAATACTCATTTTGACTGCCTCCAGAAGTTAGATCAGATGGCAAATTGGATTTGGTGCTAGGTCTTTCCCTTTAGGTTTTACCCCAACAATGTTTTCATTAGTTTCGCTCACTCTCGAAATCAAGCATTTTACAGCAGGTTGGAGCAGCCTGTATCTCAGCACAGGAATAAGGTAGGGAAGAATTCTAAGGATCATTTTGACTGCCTCCAGAAGTTAGATCAGATGGCAAATTGGATTTGGTGCTAGGTCTTTCCCTTTAGGTTTTACCCCAACAATGTTTTCATTAGTTTCGCTCACTCTCGAAATCAAGCATTTTACAGCAGGTTGGAGCAGCCTGTATCTCAGCACAGGAATAAGGTAGGGAAGAATTCTAAGGATCATTTTGACTGCCTCCAGAAGTTAGATCAGATGGCAAATTGGATTTGGTGCTAGGTCTTTCCCTTTAGGTTTTACCCCAACAATGTTTTCATTAGTTTCGCTCACTCTCGAAATCAAGCATTTTACAGCAGGTTGGAGCAGCCTGTATCTCAGCACAGGAATAAGGTAGGGAAGAATTCTAAGGATCATTTTGACTGCCTCCAGAAGTTAGATCAGATGGCAAATTGGATTTGGTGCTAGGTCTTTCCCTTTAGGTTTTACCCCAACAATGTTTTCATTAGTTTCACTCACTCTCGAAATCAAGCATTTTACAGCAGGTTGGAGCAGCCTGTATCTCAGCACAGGAATAAGGTAGGGAAGAATTCAAATACTCATTTTGACTGCCTCCAGAAGTTAGATCAGATGGCAAATTGGATTTGGTGCTAGGTCTTTCCCTTTAGGTTTTACCCCAACAATGTTTTCATTAGTTTCGCTCACTCTCGAAATCAAGCATTTTACAGCAGGTTGGAGCAGCCTGTATCTCAGCACAGGAATAAGGTAGGGAAGAATTCAAATACTCATTTTGACTGCCTCCAGAAGTTAGATCAGATGGCAAATTGGATTTGGTGCTAGGCCTTTCCCTTTAGGTTTTACCCCAACAATGTTTTCATTAGTTTCGCTCACTCTCGAAATCAAGCATTTTACAGCAGGTTGGAGCAGCCTGTATCTCAGCACAGGAATAAGGTAGGGAAGAATTCTAAGGATCATTTTGACTGCCTCCAGAAGTTAGATCAGATGGCAAATTGGATTTGGTGCTAGGTCTTTCCCTTTAGGTTTTACCCCAACAATGTTTTCATTAGTTTCGCTCACTCTCGAAATCAAGCATTTTACAGCAGGTTGGAGCAGCCTGTATCTCAGCACAGGAATAAGGTAGGGAAGAATTCTAAGGATCATTTTGACTGCCTCCAGAAGTTAGATCAGATGGCAAATTGGATTTGGTGCTAGGTCTTTCCCTTTAGGTTTTACCCCAACAATGTTTTCATTAGTTTCGCTCACTCTCGAAATCAAGCATTTTACAGCAGGTTGGAGCGCCTGTATCTCAGCACAGGAATAAGGTAGGGAAGAATTCTAAGGATCATTTTGACTGCCTCCAGAAGTTAGATCAGATGGCAAATTGGATTTGGTGCTAGGTCTTTCCCTTTAGGTTTTACCCCAACAATGTTTTCATTAGTTTCGCTCACTCTCGAAATCAAGCATTTTACAGCAGGTTGGAGCAGCCTGTATCTCAGCACAGGAATAAGGTAGGGAAGAATTCTAAGGATCATTTTGACTGCCTCCAGAAGTTAGATCAGATGGCAAATTGGATTTGGTGCTAGGTCTTTCCCTTTAGGTTTTACCCCAACAATGTTTTCATTAGTTTCGCTCACTCTCGAAATCAAGCATTTTACAGCAGGTTGGAGCAGCCTGTATCTCAGCACAGGAATAAGGTAGGGAAGAATTCAAATACTCATTTTGTCTGCCTCCAGAAGTTAGATCAGATGGCAAATTGGATTTGGTGCTAGGTCTTTCCCTTTAGGTTTTACCCCAACAATGTTTTCATTAGTTTCGCTCACTCTCGAAATCAAGCATTTTACAGCAGGTTGGAGCAGCCTGTATCTCAGCACAGGAATAAGGTAGGGAAGAATTCTAAGGATCATTTTGACTGCCTCCAGAAGTTAGATCAGATGGCAAATTGGATTTGGTGCTAGGTCTTTCCCTTTAGGTTTTACCCCAACAATGTTTTCATTAGTTTCGCTCACTCTCGAAATCAAGCATTTTACAGCAGGTTGGAGCAGCCTGTATCTCAGCACAGGAATAAGGTAGGGAAGAATTCAAATACTCATTTTGACTGCCTCCAGAAGTTAGATCAGATGGCAAATTGGATTTGGTGCTAGGTCTTTCCCTTTAGGTTTTACCCCAACAATGTTTTCATTAGTTTCGCTCACTCTCGAAATCAAGCATTTTACAGCAGGTTGGAGCAGCCTGTATCTCAGCACAGGAATAAGGTAGGGAAGAATTCAAATACTCATTTTGACTGACTCCAGAAGTTAGATCAGATGGCAAATTGGATTTGGTGCTAGGCCTTTCCCTTTAGGTTTTACCCCAACAATGTTTTCATTAGTTTCGCTCACTCTCGAAATCAAGCATTTTACAGCAGGTTGGAGCAGCCTGTATCTCAGCACAGGAATAAGGTAGGGAAGAATTCTAAGGATCATTTTGACTGCCTCCAGAAGTTAGATCAGATGGCAAATTGGATTTGGTGCTAGGTCTTTCCCTTTAGGTTTTACCCCAACAATGTTTTCATTAGTTTCACTCACTCTCGAAATCAAGCATTTTACAGCAGGTTGGAGCAGCCTGTATCTCAGCACAGGAATAAGGTAGGGAAGAATTCAAATACTCATTTTGACTGCCTCCAGAAGTTAGATCAGATGGCAAATTGGATTTGGTGCTAGGTCTTTCCCTTTAGGTTTTACCCCAACAATGTTTTCATTAGTTTCGCTCACTCTCGAAATCAAGCATTTTACAGCAGGTTGGAGCAGCCTGTATCTCAGCACAGGAATAAGGTAGGGAAGAATTCAAATACTCATTTTGACTGCCTCCAGAAGTTAGATCAGATGGCAAATTGGATTTGGTGCTAGGCCTTTCCCTTTAGGTTTTACCCCAACAATGTTTTCATTAGTTTCGCTCACTCTCGAAATCAAGCATTTTACAGCAGGTTGGAGCAGCCTGTATCTCAGCACAGGAATAAGGTAGGGAAGAATTCTAAGGATCATTTTGACTGCCTCCAGAAGTTAGATCAGATGGCAAATTGGATTTGGTGCTAGGTCTTTCCCTTTAGGTTTTACCCCAACAATGTTTTCATTAGTTTCGCTCACTCTCGAAATCAAGCATTTTACAGCAGGTTGGAGCAGCCTGTATCTCAGCACAGGAATAAGGTAGGGAAGAATTCTAAGGATCATTTTGACTGCCTCCAGAAGTTAGATCAGATGGCAAATTGGATTTGGTGCTAGGTCTTTCCCTTTAGGTTTTACCCCAACAATGTTTTCATTAGTTTCGCTCACTCTCGAAATCAAGCATTTTACAGCAGGTTGGAGCGCCTGTATCTCAGCACAGGAATAAGGTAGGGAAGAATTCTAAGGATCATTTTGACTGCCTCCAGAAGTTAGATCAGATGGCAAATTGGATTTGGTGCTAGGTCTTTCCCTTTAGGTTTTACCCCAACAATGTTTTCATTAGTTTCGCTCACTCTCGAAATCAAGCATTTTACAGCAGGTTGGAGCAGCCTGTATCTCAGCACAGGAATAAGGTAGGGAAGAATTCTAAGGATCATTTTGACTGCCTCCAGAAGTTAGATCAGATGGCAAATTGGATTTGGTGCTAGGTCTTTCCCTTTAGGTTTTACCCCAACAATGTTTTCATTAGTTTCGCTCACTCTCGAAATCAAGCATTTTACAGCAGGTTGGAGCAGCCTGTATCTCAGCACAGGAATAAGGTAGGGAAGAATTCAAATACTCATTTTGTCTGCCTCCAGAAGTTAGATCAGATGGCAAATTGGATTTGGTGCTAGGTCTTTCCCTTTAGGTTTTACCCCAACAATGTTTTCATTAGTTTCGCTCACTCTCGAAATCAAGCATTTTACAGCAGGTTGGAGCAGCCTGTATCTCAGCACAGGAATAAGGTAGGGAAGAATTCTAAGGATCATTTTGACTGCCTCCAGAAGTTAGATCAGATGGCAAATTGGATTTGGTGCTAGGTCTTTCCCTTTAGGTTTTACCCCAACAATGTTTTCATTAGTTTCGCTCACTCTCGAAATCAAGCATTTTACAGCAGGTTGGAGCAGCCTGTATCTCAGCACAGGAATAAGGTAGGGAAGAATTCAAATACTCATTTTGACTGCCTCCAGAAGTTAGATCAGATGGCAAATTGGATTTGGTGCTAGGTCTTTCCCTTTAGGTTTTACCCCAACAATGTTTTCATTAGTTTCGCTCACTCTCGAAATCAAGCATTTTACAGCAGGTTGGAGCAGCCTGTATCTCAGCACAGGAATAAGGTAGGGAAGAATTCAAATACTCATTTTGACTGACTCCAGAAGTTAGATCAGATGGCAAATTGGATTTGGTGCTAGGCCTTTCCCTTTAGGTTTTACCCCAACAATGTTTTCATTAGTTTCGCTCACTCTCGAAATCAAGCATTTTACAGCAGGTTGGAGCAGCCTGTATCTCAGCACAGGAATAAGGTAGGGAAGAATTCTAAGGATCATTTTGACTGCCTCCAGAAGTTAGATCAGATGGCAAATTGGATTTGGTGCTAGCTCTTTCCCTTTAGGTTTTACCCCAACAATGTTTTCATTAGTTTTGCTCACTCTCGAAATCAAGCATTTTACAGCAGGTTGGAGCAGCCTGTATCTCAGCACAGGAATAAGGTAGGGAAGAATTCTAAGGATCATTTTGACTGCCTCCAGAAGTTAGATCAGATGGCAAATTGGATTTGGTGCTAGGTCTTTCCCTTTAGGTTTTACCCCAACAATGTTTTCATTAGTTTCGCTCACTCTCGAAATCAAGCATTTTACAGCAGGTTTGAGCAGCCTGTATCTCAGCACAGGAATAAGGTAGGGAAGAATTCTAAGGATCATTTTGACTGCCTCCAGAAGTTAGATCAGATGGCAAATTGGATTTGGTGCTAGGTCTTTCCCTTTAGGTTTTACCCCAACAATGTTTTCATTAGTTTCGCTCACTCTCGAAATCAAGCATTTTACAGCAGGTTGGAGCAGCCTGTATCTCAGCACAGGAATAAGGTAGGGAAGAATTCTAAGGATCATTTTGACTGCCTCCTGAAGTTAGATCAGATGGCAAATTGGATTTGGTGCTAGGTCTTTCCCTTTAGGTTTTACCCCAACAATGTTTTCATTAGTTTCGCTCACTCTCGAAATCAAGCATTTTACAGCAGGTTGGAGCAGCCTGTATCTCAGCACAGGAATAAGGTAGGGAAGAATTCAAATACTCATTTTGACTGCCTCCAGAAGTTAGATCAGATGGCAAATTGGATTTGGTGCTAGGTCTTTCCCTTTAGGTTTTACCCCAACAATGTTTTCATTAGTTTCGCTCACTCTCGAAATCAAGCATTTTACAGCAGGTTGGAGCAGCCTGTATCTCAGCACAGGAATAAGGTAGGGAAGAATTCTAAGGATCATTTTGACTGCCTCCAGAAGTTAGATCAGATGGCAAATTGGATTTGGTGCTAGGTCTTTCCCTTTAGGTTTTACCCCAACAATGTTTTCATTAGTTTCGCTCACTCTCGAAATCAAGCATTTTACAGCAGGTTGGAGCAGCCTGTATCTCAGCACAGGAATAAGGTAGGGAAGAATTCAAATACTCATTTTGACTGCCTCCAGAAGTTAGATCAGATGGCAAATTGGATTTGGTGCTAGGTCTTTCCCTTTAGGTTTTACCCCAACAATGTTTTCATTAGTTTCGCTCACTCTCGAAATCAAGCATTTTACAGCAGGTTGGAGCAGCCTGTATCTCAGCACAGGAATAAGGTAGGGAAGAATTCTAAGGATCATTTTGACTGCCTCCAGAAGTTAGATCAGATGGCAAATTGGATTTGGTGCTAGGCCTTTCCCTTTAGCTTTTACCCCAACAATGTTTTCATTAGTTTCGCTCACTCTCGAAATCAAGCATTTTACAGCAGGTTGGAGCAGCCTGTATCTCAGCACAGGAATAAGGTAGGGAAGAATTCAAATACTCATTTTGACTGCCTCCAGAAGTTAGATCAGATGGCAAATTGGATTTGGTGCTAGGTCTTTCCCTTTAGGTTTTACCCCAACAATGTTTTCATTAGTTTCGCTCACTCTCGAAATCAAGCATTTTACAGCAGGTTGGAGCAGCCTGTATCTCAGCACAGGAATAAGGTAGGGAAGAATTCTAAGGATCATTTTGACTGCCTCCAGAAGTTAGATCAGATGGCAAATTGGATTTGGTGCTAGGTCTTTCCCTTTAGGTTTTACCCCAACAATGTTTTCATTAGTTTCGCTCACTCTCGAAATCAAGCATTTTACAGCAGGTTGGAGCAGCCTGTATCTCAGCACAGGAATAAGGTAGGGAAGAATTCTAAGGATCATTTTGACTGCCTCCAGAAGTTAGATCAGATGGCAAATTGGATTTGGTGCTAGGTCTTTCCCTTTAGGTTTTACCCCAACAATGTTTTCATTAGTTTCGCTCACTCTCGAAATCAAGCATTTTACAGCAGGTTGGAGCAGCCTGTATCTCAGCACAGGAATAAGGTAGGGAAGAATTCTAAGGATCATTTTGACTGCCTCCAGAAGTTAGATCAGATGGCAAATTGGATTTGGTGCTAGGTCTTTCCCTTTAGGTTTTACCCCAACAATGTTTTCATTAGTTTCGCTCACTCTCGAAATCAAGCATTTTACAGCAGGTTGGAGCAGCCTGTATCTCAGCACAGGAATAAGGTAGGGAAGAATTCTAAGGATCATTTTGACTGCCTCCTGAAGTTAGATCAGATGGCAAATTGGATTTGGTGCTAGGTCTTTCCCTTTAGGTTTTACCCCAACAATGTTTTCATTAGTTTCGCTCACTCTCGAAATCAAGCATTTTACAGCAGGTTGGAGCAGCCTGTATCTCAGCACAGGAATAAGGTAGGGAAGAATTCAAATACTCATTTTGACTGCCTCCAGAAGTTAGATCAGATGGCAAATTGGATTTGGTGCTAGGTCTTTCCCTTTAGGTTTTACCCCAACAATGTTTTCATTAGTTTCGCTCACTCTCGAAATCAAGCATTTTACAGCAGGTTGGAGCAGCCTGTATCTCAGCACAGGAATAAGGTAGGGAAGAATTCAAATACTCATTTTGACTGCCTCCAGAAGTTAGATCAGATGGCAAATTGGATTTGGTGCTAGGCCTTTCCCTTTAGGTTTTACCCCAACAATGTTTTTCATTAGTTTCGCTCACTCTGGAAATCAAGCATTTTACAGCAGGTTGGAGCAGCCTGTATCTCAGCACAGGAATAAGGTAGGGAAGAATTCTAAGGATCATTTTGACTGCCTCCAGAAGTTAGATCAGATGGCAAATTGGATTTGGTGCTAGGTCTTTCCCTTTAGGTTTTACCCCAACAATGTTTTCATTAGTTTCGCTCACTCTCGAAATCAAGCATTTTACAGCAGGTTGGAGTAGCCTGTATCTCAGCACAGGAATAAGGTAGGGAAGAATTCTAAGGATCATTTTGACTGCCTCCAGAAGTTAGATCAGATGGCAAATTGGATTTGGTGCTAGGTCTTTCCCTTTAGGTTTTACCCCAACAATGTTTTCATTAATTTCGCTCACTCTCGAAATCAAGCATTTTACAGCAGGTTGGAGCAGCCTGTATCTCAGCACAGGAATAAGGTAGGGAAGAATTCTAAGGATCATTTTGACTGCCTCCAGAAGTTAGATCAGATGGCAAATTGGATTTGGTGCTAGGTCTTTCCCTTTAGGTTTTACCCCAACAATGTTTTCATTAGTTTCGCTCACTCTCGAAATCAAGCATTTTACAGCAGGTTGGAGCAGCCTGTATCTCAGCACAGGAATAAGGTAGGGAAGAATTCAAATACTCATTTTGACTGCCTCCAGAAGTTAGATCAGATGGCAAATTGGATTTGGTGCTAGGTCTTTCCCTTTAGGTTTTACCCCAACAATGTTTTCATTAGTTTCGCTCACTCTCGAAATCAAGCATTTTACAGCAGGTTGGAGCAGCCTGTATCTCAGCACAGGAATAAGGTAGGGAAGAATTCTAAGGATCATTTTGACTGCCTCCAGAAGTTAGATCAGATGGCAAATTGGATTTGGTGCTAGGTCTTTCCCTTTAGGTTTTACCCCAACAATGTTTTCATTAGTTTCGCTCACTCTCGAAATCAAGCATTTTACAGCAGGTTGGAGCAGCCTGTATCTCAGCACAGGAATAAGGTAGGGAAGAATTCTAAGGATCATTTTGACTGCCTCCAGAAGTTAGATCAGATGGCAAATTGGATTTGGTGCTAGGTCTTTCCCTTTAGGTTTTACCCCAACAATGTTTTCATTAGTTTCGCTCACTCTCGAAATCAAGCATTTTACAGCAGGTTGGAGCGCCTGTATCTCAGCACAGGAATAAGGTAGGGAAGAATTCTAAGGATCATTTTGACTGCCTCCAGAAGTTAGATCAGATGGCAAATTGGATTTGGTGCTAGGTCTTTCCCTTTAGGTTTTACCCCAACAATGTTTTCATTAGTTTCGCTCACTCTCGAAATCAAGCATTTTACAGCAGGTTGGAGCAGCCTGTATCTCAGCACAGGAATAAGGTAGGGAAGAATTCTAAGGATCATTTTGACTGCCTCCAGAAGTTAGATCAGATGGCAAATTGGATTTGGTGCTAGGTCTTTCCCTTTAGGTTTTACCCCAACAATGTTTTCATTAGTTTCGCTCACTCTCGAAATCAAGCATTTTACAGCAGGTTGGAGCAGCCTGTATCTCAGCACAGGAATAAGGTAGGGAAGAATTCTAAGGATCATTTTGACTGCCTCCAGAAGTTAGATCAGATGGCAAATTGGATTTGGTGCTAGGTCTTTCCCTTTAGGTTTTACCCCCAACAATGTTTTCATTAGTTTCGCTCACTCTCGAAATCAAGCATTTTACAGCAGGTTGGAGCAGCCTGTATCTCAGCACAGGAATAAGGTAGGGAAGAATTCAAATACTCATTTTGACTGCCTCCAGAAGTTAGATCAGATGGCAAATTGGATTTGGTGCTAGGTCTTTCCCTTTAGGTTTTACCCCAACAATGTTTTCATTAGTTTCGCTCACTCTCGAAATCAAGCATTTTACAGCAGGTTGGAGCAGCCTGTATCTCAGCACAGGAATAAGGTAGGGAAGAATTCAAATACTCATTTTGACTGCCTCCAGAAGTTAGATCAGATGGCAAATTGGATTTGGTGCTAGGTCTTTCCCTTTAGGTTTTACCCCAACAATGTTTTCATTAGTTTCGCTCACTCTCGAAATCAAGCATTTTACAGCAGGTTGGAGCAGCCTGTATCTCAGCACAGGAATAAGGTAGGGAAGAATTCTAAGGATCATTTTGACTGCCTCCAGAAGTTAGATCAGATGGCAAATTGGATTTGGTGCTAGGTCTTTCCCTTTAGGTTTTACCCCAACAATGTTTTCATTAGTTTCGCTCACTCTCGAAATCAAGCATTTTACAGCAGGTTGGAGCAGCCTGTATCTCAGCACAGGAATAAGGTAGGGAAGAATTCTAAGGATCATTTTGACTGCCTCCAGAAGTTAGATCAGATGGCAAATTGGATTTGGTGCTAGGTCTTTCCCTTTAGGTTTTACCCCAACAATGTTTTCATTAGTTTCGCTCACTCTCGAAATCAAGCATTTTACAGCAGGTTGGAGCAGCCTGTATCTCAGCACAGGAATAAGGTAGGGAAGAATTCTAAGGATCATTTTGACTGCCTCCAGAAGTTAGATCAGATGGCAAATTGGATTTGGTGCTAGGTCTTTCCCTTTAGGTTTTACCCCAACAATGTTTTCATTAGTTTCGCTCACTCTCGAAATCAAGCATTTTACAGCAGGTTGGAGCAGCCTGTATCTCAGCACAGGAATAAGGTAGGGAAGAATTCTAAGGATCATTTTGACTGCCTCCAGAAGTTAGATCAGATGGCAAATTGGATTTGGTGCTAGGTCTTTCCCTTTAGGTTTTACCCCAACAATGTTTTCATTAGTTTCGCTCACTCTCGAAATCAAGCATTTTACAGCAGGTTGGAGCAGCCTGTATCTCAGCACAGGAATAAGGTAGGGAAGAATTCTAAGGATCATTTTGACTGCCTCCAGAAGTTAGATCAGATGGTAAATTGGATTTGGTGCTAGGTCTTTCCCTTTAGGTTTTACCCCAACAATGTTTTCATTAGTTTCGCTCACTCTCGAAATCAAGCATTTTACAGCAGGTTGGAGCAGCCTGTATCTCAGCACAGGAATAAGGTAGGGAAGAATTCTAAGGATCATTTTGACTGCCTCCAGAAGTTAGATCAGATGGCAAATTGGATTTGGTGCTAGGTCTTTCCCTTTAGGTTTTACCCCAACAATGTTTTCATTAGTTTCGCTCACTCTCGAAATCAAGCATTTTACAGCAGGTTGGAGTAGCCTGTATCTCAGCACAGGAATAAGGTAGGGAAGAATTCTAAGGATCATTTTGACTGCCTCCAGAAGTTAGATCAGATGGCAAATTGGATTTGGTGCTAGGTCTTTCCCTTTAGGTTTTACCCCAACAATGTTTTCATTAGTTTCGCTCACTCTCGAAATCAAGCATTTTACAGCAGGTTGGAGCAGCCTGTATCTCAGCACAGGAATAAGGTAGGGAAGAATTCTAAGGATCATTTTGACTGCCTCCAGAAGTTAGATCAGATGGCAAATTGGATTTGGTGCTAGGTCTTTCCCTTTAGGTTTTACCCCAACAATGTTTTCATTAGTTTCGCTCACTCTCGAAATCAAGCATTTTACAGCAGGTTGGAGCAGCCTGTATCTCAGCACAGGAATAAGGTAGGGAAGAATTCAAATACTCATTTTGACTGCCTCCAGAAGTTAGATCAGATGGCAAATTGGATTTGGTGCTAGGTCTTTCCCTTTAGGTTTTACCCCAACAATGTTTTCATTAGTTTCGCTCACTCTCGAAATCAAGCATTTTACAGCAGGTTGGAGCAGCCTGTATCTCAGCACAGGAATAAGGTAGGGAAGAATTCTAAGGATCATTTTGACTGCCTCCAGAAGTTAGATCAGATGGCAAATTGGATTTGGTGCTAGGTCTTTCCCTTTAGGTTTTACCCCAACAATGTTTTCATTAGTTTCGCTCACTCTCGAAATCAAGCATTTTACAGCAGGTTGGAGCAGCCTGTATCTCAGCACAGGAATAAGGTAGGGAAGAATTCTAAGGATCATTTTGACTGCCTCCAGAAGTTAGATCAGATGGCAAATTGGATTTGGTGCTAGGTCTTTCCCTTTAGGTTTTACCCCAACAATGTTTTCATTAGTTTCGCTCACTCTCGAAATCAAGCATTTTACAGCAGGTTGGAGCAGCCTGTATCTCAGCACAGGAATAAGGTAGGGAAGAATTCAAATACTCATTTTGACTGCCTCCAGAAGTTAGATCAGATGGCAAATTGGATTTGGTGCTAGGTCTTTCCCTTTAGGTTTTACCCCAACAATGTTTTCATTAGTTTCGCTCACTCTCGAAATCAAGCATTTTACAGCAGGTTGGAGCAGCCTGTATCTCAGCACAGGAATAAGGTAGGGAAGAATTCAAATACTCATTTTGACTGCCTCCAGAAGTTAGATCAGATGGCAAATTGGATTTGGTGCTAGGCCTTTCCCTTTAGGTTTTACCCCAACAATGTTTTCATTAGTTTCGCTCACTCTCGAAATCAAGCATTTTACAGCAGGTTGGAGCAGCCTGTATCTCAGCACAGGAATAAGGTAGGGAAGAATTCTAAGGATCATTTTGACTGCCTCCAGAAGTTAGATCAGATGGCAAATTGGATTTGGTGCTAGGTCTTTCCCTTTAGGTTTTACCCCAACAATGTTTTCATTAGTTTCGCTCACTCTCGAAATCAAGCATTTTACAGCAGGTTGGAGCAGCCTGTATCTCAGCACAGGAATAAGGTAGGGAAGAATTCTAAGGATCATTTTGACTGCCTCCAGAAGTTAGATCAGATGGCAAATTGGATTTGGTGCTAGGTCTTTCCCTTTAGGTTTTACCCCAACAATGTTTTCATTAGTTTCGCTCACTCTCGAAATCAAGCATTTTACAGCAGGTTGGAGCAGCCTGTATCTCAGCACAGGAATAAGGTAGGGAAGAATTCTAAGGATCATTTTGACTGCCTCCAGAAGTTAGATCAGATGGCAAATTGGATTTGGTGCTAGGTCTTTCCCTTTAGGTTTTACCCCAACAATGTTTTCATTAGTTTCGCTCACTCTCGAAATCAAGCATTTTACAGCAGGTTGGAGCAGCCTGTATCTCAGCACAGGAATAAGGTAGGGAAGAATTCTAAGGATCATTTTGACTGCCTCCAGAAGTTAGATCAGATGGCAAATTGGATTTGGTGCTAGGTCTTTCCCTTTAGGTTTTACCCCAACAATGTTTTCATTAGTTTCGCTCACTCTCGAAATCAAGCATTTTACAGCAGGTTGGAGCAGCCTGTATCTCAGCACAGGAATAAGGTAGGGAAGAATTCAAATACTCATTTTGACTGCCTCCAGAAGTTAGATCAGATGGCAA
>NW_027143673.1:0-51275 GCF_026170545.1 Melanerpes formicivorus
AGAATTCTAAGGATCATTTTGACTGCCTCCAGAAGTTAGATCAGATGGCAAATTGGATTTGGTGCTAGGTCTTTCCCTTTAGGTTTTACCCCAACAATGTTTTCATTAGTTTCGCTCACTCTCGAAATCAAGCATTTTACAGCAGGTTGGAGCAGCCTGTATCTCAGCACAGGAATAAGGTAGGGAAGAATTCTAAGGATCATTTTGACTGCCTCCAGAAGTTAGATCAGATGGCAAATTGGATTTGGTGCTAGGTCTTTCCCTTTAGGTTTTACCCCAACAATGTTTTCATTAGTTTCGCTCACTCTCGAAATCAAGCATTTTACAGCAGGTTGGAGCAGCCTGTATCTCAGCACAGGAATAAGGTAGGGAAGAATTCTAAGGATCATTTTGACTGCCTCCAGAAGTTAGATCAGATGGCAAATTGGATTTGGTGCTAGGTCTTTCCCTTTAGGTTTTACCCCAACAATGTTTTCATTAGTTTCGCTCACTCTCGAAATCAAGCATTTTTACAGCAGGTTGGAGCAGCCTGTATCTCAGCACAGGAATAAGGTAGGGAAGAATTCTAAGGATCATTTTGACTGCCTCCAGAAGTCAGATCAGATGGCAAATTGGATTTGGTGCTAGGTCTTTCCCTTTAGGTTTTACCCCAACAATGTTTTCATTAGTTTCGCTCACTCTCGAAATCAAGCATTTTACAGCAGGTTGGAGCAGCCTGTATCTCAGCACAGGAATAAGGTAGGGAAGAATTCTAAGGATCATTTTGACTGCCTCCAGAAGTTAGATCAGATGGCAAATTGGATTTGGTGCTAGGTCTTTCCCTTTAGGTTTTACCCCAACAATGTTTTCATTAGTTTCGCTCACTCTCGAAATCAAGCATTTTACAGCAGGTTGGAGCAGCCTGTATCTCAGCACAGGAATAAGGTAGGGAAGAATTCAAATACTCATTTTGACTGCCTCCAGAAGTTAGATCAGATGGCAAATTGGATTTGGTGCTAGGTCTTTCCCTTTAGGTTTTACCCCAACAATGTTTTCATTAGTTTCGCTCACTCTCGAAATCAAGCATTTTACAGCAGGTTGGAGCAGCCTGTATCTCAGCACAGGAATAAGGTAGGGAAGAATTCTAAGGATCATTTTGACTGCCTCCAGAAGTTAGATCAGATGGCAAATTGGATTTGGTGCTAGGTCTTTCCCTTTAGGTTTTACCCCAACAATGTTTTCATTAGTTTCGCTCACTCTCGAAATCAAGCATTTTACAGCAGGTTGGAGCAGCCTGTATCTCAGCACAGGAATAAGGTAGGGAAGAATTCTAAGGATCATTTTGACTGCCTCCAGAAGTTAGATCAGATGGCCAATGCAATTTGGTGCTAGGCCTTTCCCTTTAGGTTTTACCCAACAATGTTTTCATTAGTTTCGCTCACTCTCGAAATCAAGCATTTTACAGCAGGTTGGAGCAGCCTGTATCTCAGCACAGGAATAAGGTAGGGAAGAATTCTAAGGATCATTTTGACTGCCTCCAGAAGTTAGATCAGATGGCAAATTGGATTTGGTGCTAGGTCTTTCCCTTTAGGTTTTACCCCAACAATGTTTTCATTAGTTTCGCTCACTCTCGAAATCAAGCATTTTACAGCAGGTTGGAGCAGCCTGTATCTCAGCACAGGAATAAGGTAGGGAAGAATTCTAAGGATCATTTTGACTGCCTCCAGAAGTTAGATCAGATGGCAAATTGGATTTGGTGCTAGGTCTTTCCCTTTAGGTTTTACCCCAACAATGTTTTCATTAGTTTCGCTCACTCTCGAAATCAAGCATTTTACAGCAGGTTGGAGCAGCCTGTATCTCAGCACAGGAATAAGGTAGGGAAGAATTCTAAGGATCATTTTGACTGCCTCCAGAAGTTAGATCAGATGGCAAATTGGATTTGGTGCTAGGTCTTTCCCTTTAGGTTTTACCCCAACAATGTTTTCATTAGTTTCGCTCACTCTCGAAATCAAGCATTTTACAGCAGGTTGGAGCAGCCTGTATCTCAGCACAGGAATAAGGTAGGGAAGAATTCTAAGGATCATTTTGACTGCCTCCAGAAGTTAGATCAGATGGCCAATGGAATTTGGTGCTAGGCCTTTCCCTTTAGGTTTTACCCCAACAATGTTTTCATTAGTTTCGCTCACTCTCGAAATCAAGCATTTTACAGCAGGTTGGAGCAGCCTGTATCTCAGCACAGGAATAAGGTAGGGAAGAATTCTAAGGATCATTTTGACTGCCTCCAGAAGTTAGATCAGATGGCAAATTGGATTTGGTGCTAGGTCTTTCCTTTAGGTTTTACCCCAACAATGTTTTCATTAGTTTCGCTCACTCTCGAAATCAAGCATTTTACAGCAGGTTGGAGCAGCCTGTATCTCAGCACAGGAATAAGGTAGGGAAGAATTCTAAGGATCATTTTGACTGCCTCCAGAAGTTAGATCAGATGGCAAATTGGATTTGGTGCTAGGTCTTTCCCTTTAGGTTTTACCCCAACAATGTTTTCATTAGTTTCGCTCACATCTCGAAATCAAGCATTTTACAGCAGGTTGGAGCAGCCTGTATCTCAGCACAGGAATAAGGTAGGGAAGAATTCTAAGGATCATTTTGACTGCCTCCAGAAGTTAGATCAGATGGCAAATTGGATTTGGTGCTAGGTCTTTCCCTTTAGGTTTTACCCCAACAATGTTTTCATTAGTTTCGCTCACTCTCGAAATCAAGCATTTTACAGCAGGTTGGAGCAGCCTGTATCTCAGCACAGGAATAAGGTAGGGAAGAATTCAAATACTCATTTTGACTGCCTCCAGAAGTTAGATCAGATGGCAAATTGGATTTGGTGCTAGGTCTTTCCCTTTAGGTTTTACCCCAACAATGTTTTCATTAGTTTCGCTCACTCTCGAAATCAAGCATTTACAGCAGGTTGGAGCAGCCTGTATCTCAGCACAGGAATAAGGTAGGGAAGAATTCTAAGGATCATTTTGACTGCCTCCAGAAGTTAGATCAGATGGCAAATTGGATTTGGTGCTAGGTCTTTCCCTTTAGGTTTTACCCCAACAATGTTTTCATTAGTTTCGCTCACTCTCGAAATCAAGCATTTTACAGCAGGTTGGAGCAGCCTGTATCTCAGCACAGGAATAAGGTAGGGAAGAATTCAAATACTCATTTTGACTGCCTCCAGAAGTTAGATCAGATGGCCAATGGAATTTGGTGCTAGGCCTTTCCCTTTAGGTTTTACCCCAACAATGTTTTCATTAGTTTCGCTCACTCTCGAAATCAAGCATTTTACAGCAGGTTGGAGCAGCCTGTATCTCAGCACAGGAATAAGGTAGGGAAGAATTCTAAGGATCATTTTGACTGCCTCCAGAAGTTAGATCAGATGGCAAATTGGATTTGGTGCTAGGTCTTTCCCTTTAGGTTTTACCCCAACAATGTTTTCATTAGTTTCGCTCACTCTCGAAATCAAGCATTTTACAGCAGGTTGGAGCAGCCTGTATCTCAGCACAGGAATAAGGTAGGGAAGAATTCTAAGGATCATTTTGACTGCCTCCAGAAGTTAGATCAGAAGGCAAATTGGATTTGGTGCTAGGTCTTTCCCTTTAGGTTTTACCCCAACAATGTTTTCATTAGTTTCGCTCACTCTCGAAATCAAGCATTTTACAGCAGGTTGGAGCAGCCTGTATCTCAGCACAGGAATAAGGTAGGGAAGAATTCTAAGGATCATTTTGACTGCCTCCAGAAGTTAGATCAGATGGCAAATTGGATTTGGTGCTAGGTCTTTCCCTTTAGGTTTTACCCCAACAATGTTTTCATTAGTTTCGCTCACTCTCGAAATCAAGCATTTTACAGCAGGTTGGAGCAGCCTGTATCTCAGTACAGGAATAAGGTAGGGAAGAATTCCAAGGATCATTTTGACTGCCTCCAGAAGTTAGATCAGATGGCAAATTGGATTTGGTGCTAGGTCTTTCCCTTTAGGTTTTACCCCAACAATGTTTTCATTAGTTTCGCTCACTCTCGAAATCAAGCATTTTACAGCAGGTTGGAGCAGCCTGTATCTCAGCACAGGAATAAGGTAGGGAAGAATTCTAAGGATCATTTTGACTGCCTCCAGAAGTTAGATCAGATGGCAAATTGGATTTGGTGCTAGGTCTTTCCCTTTAGGTTTTACCCCAACAATGTTTTCATTAGTTTCGCTCACTCTCGAAATCAAGCATTTTACAGCAGGTTGGAGCAGCCTGTATCTCAGCACAGGAATAAGGTAGGGAAGAATTCTAAGGATCATTTTGACTGCCTCCAGAAGTTAGATCAGATGGCAAATTGGATTTGGTGCTAGGTCTTTCCCTTTAGGTTTTACCCCAACAATGTTTTCATTAGTTTCGCTCACTCTCGAAATCAAGCATTTTACAGCAGGTTGGAGCAGCCTGTATCTCAGCACAGGAATAAGGTAGGGAAGAATTCTAAGGATCATTTTGACTGCCTCCAGAAGTTAGATCAGATGGCAAATTGGATTTGGTGCTAGGTCTTTCCCTTTAGGTTTTACCCCAACAATGTTTTCATTAGTTTCGCTCACTCTCGAAATCAAGCATTTTACAGCAGGTTGGAGCAGCCTGTATCTCAGCACCAGGAATAAGGTAGGGAAGAATTCTAAGGATCATTTTGACTGCCTCCAGAAGTTAGATCAGATGGCAAATTGGATTTGGTGCTAGGTCTTTCCCTTTAGGTTTTTACCCCAACAATGTTTTCATTAGTTTCGCTCACTCTCGAAATCAAGCATTTTACAGCAGGTTGGAGCAGCCTGTATCTCAGCACAGGAATAAGGTAGGGAAGAATTCAAATACTCATTTTGACTGCCTCCAGAAGTTAGATCAGATGGCAAATTGGATTTGGTGCTAGGTCTTTCCCTTTAGGTTTTACCCAACAATGTTTTCATTAGTTTCGCTCACTCTCGAAATCAAGCATTTTACAGCAGGTTGGAGCAGCCTGTATCTCAGCACAGGAATAAGGTAGGGAAGAATTCTAAGGATCATTTTGACTGCCTCCAGAAGTTAGATCAGATGGCAAATTGGATTTGGTGCTAGGTCTTTCCCTTTAGGTTTTACCCCAACAATGTTTTCATTAGTTTCGCTCACTCTCGAAATCAAGCATTTTACAGCAGGTTGGAGCAGCCTGTATCTCAGCACAGGAATAAGGTAGGGAAGAATTCAAATACTCATTTTGACTGCCTCCAGAAGTTAGATCAGATGGCCAATGAATTTGGTGCTAGGCCTTTCCCTTTAGGTTTTACCCCAACAATGTTTTCATTAGTTTCGCTCACTCTCGAAATCAAGCATTTTACAGCAGGTTGGAGCAGCCTGTATCTCAGCACAGGAATAAGGTAGGGAAGAATTCTAAGGATCATTTTGACTGCCTCCAGAAGTTAGATCAGATGGCAAATTGGATTTGGTGCTAGGTCTTTCCCTTTAGGTTTTACCCCAACAATGTTTTCATTAGTTTCGCTCACTCTCGAAATCAAGCATTTTACAGCAGGTTGGAGCAGCCTGTATCTCAGCACAGGAATAAGGTAGGGAAGAATTCTAAGGATCATTTTGACTGCCTCCAGAAGTTAGATCAGATGGCAAATTGGATTTGGTGCTAGGTCTTTCCCTTTAGGTTTTACCCCAACAATGTTTTCATTAGTTTCGCTCACTCTCGAAATCAAGCATTTTACAGCAGGTTGGAGCAGCCTGTATCTCAGCACAGGAATAAGGTAGGGAAGAATTCTAAGGATCATTTTGACTGCCTCCAGAAGTTAGATCAGATGGCAAATTGGATTTGGTGCTAGGTCTTTCCCTTTAGGTTTTACCCCAACAATGTTTTCATTAGTTTCGCTCACTCTCGAAATCAAGCATTTTACAGCAGGTTGGAGCAGCCTGTATCTCAGCACAGGAATAAGGTAGGGAAGAATTCCAAGGATCATTTTGACTGCCTCCAGAAGTTAGATCAGATGGCAAATTGGATTTGGTGCTAGGTCTTTCCCTTTAGGTTTTACCCAACAATGTTTTCATTAGTTTCGCTCACTCTCGAAATCAAGCATTTTACAGCAGGTTGGAGCAGCCTGTATCTCAGCACAGGAATAAGGTAGGGAAGAATTCAAATACTCATTTTGACTGCCTCCAGAAGTTAGATCAGATGGCAAATTGGATTTGGTGCTAGGTCTTTCCCTTTAGGTTTTACCCCAACAATGTTTTCATTAGTTTCGCTCACTCTCGAAATCAAGCATTTTACAGCAGGTTGGAGCAGCCTGTATCTCAGCACAGGAATAAGGTAGGGAAGAATTCTAAGGATCATTTTGACTGCCTCCAGAAGTTAGATCAGATGGCAAATTGGATTTGGTGCTAGGTCTTTCCCTTTAGGTTTTACCCCAACAATGTTTTCATTAGTTTCGCTCACTCTCGAAATCAAGCATTTTACAGCAGGTTGGAGCAGCCTGTATCTCAGCACAGGAATAAGGTAGGGAAGAATTCTAAGGATCATTTTGACTGCCTCCAGAAGTTAGATCAGATGGCAAATTGGATTTGGTGCTAGGTCTTTCCCTTTAGGTTTTACCCCAACAATGTTTTCATTAGTTTCGCTCACTCTCGAAATCAAGCATTTTACAGCAGGTTGGAGCAGCCTGTATCTCAGCACAGGAATAAGGTAGGGAAGAATTCAAATACTCATTTTGACTGCCTCCAGAAGTTAGATCAGATGGCAAATGGAATTTGGTGCTAGGTCTTTCCCTTTAGGTTTTACCCCAACAATGTTTTCATTAGTTTCGCTCACTCTCGAAATCAAGCATTTACAGCAGGTTGGAGCAGCCTGTATCTCAGCACAGGAATAAGGTAGGGAAGAATTCTAAGGATCATTTTGACTGCCTCCAGAAGTTAGATCAGATGGCAAATTGGATTTGGTGCTAGGTCTTTCCCTTTAGGTTTTACCCCAACAATGTTTTCATTAGTTTCGCTCACTCTCGAAATCAAGCATTTTACAGCAGGTTGGAGCAGCCTGTATCTCAGCACAGGAATAAGGTAGGGAAGAATTCTAAGGATCATTTTGACTGCCTCCAGAAGTTAGATCAGATGGCAAATTGGATTTGGTGCTAGGTCTTTCCCTTTAGGTTTTACCCCAACAATGTTTTCATTAGTTTCGCTCACTCTCGAAATCAAGCATTTTACAGCAGGTTGGAGCAGCCTGTATCTCAGCACAGGAATAAGGTAGGGAAGAATTCTAAGGATCATTTTGACTGCCTCCAGAAGTTAGATCAGATGGCAAATTGGATTTGGTGCTAGGTCTTTCCCTTTAGGTTTTACCCCAACAATGTTTTCATTAGTTTCGCTCACTCTCGAAATCAAGCATTTTACAGCAGGTTGGAGCAGCCTGTATCTCAGCACAGGAATAAGGTAGGGAAGAATTCTAAGGATCATTTTGACTGCCTCCAGAAGTCAGATCAGATGGCAAATTGGATTTGGTGCTAGGTCTTTCCCTTTAGGTTTTACCCCAACAATGTTTTCATTAGTTTCGCTCACTCTCGAAATCAAGCATTTTACAGCAGGTTGGAGCAGCCTGTATCTCAGCACAGGAATAAGGTAGGGAAGAATTCTAAGGATCATTTTGACTGCCTCCAGAAGTTAGATCAGATGGCAAATTGGATTTGGTGCTAGGTCTTTCCCTTTAGGTTTTACCCCCAACAATGTTTTCATTAGTTTCGCTCACTCTCGAAATCAAGCATTTTACAGCAGGTTGGAGCAGCCTGTATCTCAGCACAGGAATAAGGTAGGGAAGAATTCTAAGGCTCATTTTGACTGCCTCCAGAAGTTAGATCAGATGGCAAATTGGATTTGGTGCTAGGTCTTTCCCTTTAGGTTTTACCCCAACAATGTTTTCATTAGTTTCGCTCACTCTCGAAATCAAGCATTTTACAGCAGGTTGGAGCAGCCTGTATCTCAGCACAGGAATAAGGTAGGGAAGAATTCTAAGGATCATTTTGACTGCCTCCAGAAGTTAGATCAGATGGCCAATGGAATTTGGTGCTAGGCCTTTCCCTTTAGGTTTTACCCCAACAATGTTTTCATTAGTTTCGCTCACTCTCGAAATCAAGCATTTTACAGCAGGTTGGAGCAGCCTGTATCTCAGCACAGGAATAAGGTAGGGAAGAATTCTAAGGATCATTTTGACTGCCTCCAGAAGTTAGATCAGATGGCAAATTGGATTTGGTGCTAGGTCTTTCCCTTTAGGTTTTACCCCAACAATGTTTTCATTAGTTTCGCTCACTCTCGAAATCAAGCATTTTACAGCAGGTTGGAGCAGCCTGTATCTCAGCACAGGAATAAGGTAGGGAAGAATTCTAAGGATCATTTTGACTGCCTCCAGAAGTTAGATCAGATGGCAAATTGGATTTGGTGCTAGGCCTTTCCCTTTAGGTTTTACCCCAACAATGTTTTCATTAGTTTCGCTCCCTCTCGAAATCAAGCATTTTACAGCAGGTTGGAGCAGCCTGTATCTCAGCACAGGAATAAGGTAGGGAAGAATTCTAAGGATCATTTTGACTGCCTCCAGAAGTTAGATCAGATGGCAAATTGGATTTGGTGCTAGGTCTTTCCCTTTAGGTTTTACCCCAACAATGTTTTCATTAGTTTCGCTCACTCTCGAAATCAAGCATTTTACAGCAGGTTGGAGCAGCCTGTATCTCAGCACAGGAATAAGGTAGGGAAGAATTCTAAGGATCATTTTGACTGCCTCCAGAAGTTAGATCAGATGGCCAATGGAATTTGGTGCTAGGCCTTTCCCTTTAGGTTTTACCCCAACAATGTTTTCATTAGTTTCGCTCACTCTCGAAATCAAGCATTTTACAGCAGGTTGGAGCAGCCTGTATCTCAGCACAGGAATAAGGTAGGGAAGAATTCTAAGGATCATTTTGACTGCCTCCAGAAGTTAGATCAGATGGCAAATTGGATTTGGTGCTAGGTCTTTCCCTTTAGGTTTTACCCCAACAATGTTTTCATTAGTTTCGCTCACTCTCGAAATCAAGCATTTTACAGCAGGTTGGAGCAGCCTGTATCTCAGCACAGGAATAAGGTAGGGAAGAATTCAAATACTCATTTTGACTGCCTCCAGAAGTTAGATCAGATGGCCAATGGAATTTGGTGCTAGGTCTTTCCCTTTAGGTTTTACCCCAACAATGTTTTCATTAGTTTCGCTCACTCTCGAAATCAAGCATTTTACAGCAGGTTGGAGCAGCCTGTATCTCAGCACAGGAATAAGGTAGGGAAGAATTCTAAGGATCATTTTGACTGCCTCCAGAAGTTAGATCAGATGGCAAATTGGATTTGGTGCTAGGTCTTTCCCTTTAGGTTTTACCCCAACAATGTTTTCATTAGTTTCGCTCACTCTCGAAATCAAGCATTTTACAGCAGGTTGGAGCAGCCTGTATCTCAGCACAGGAATAAGGTAGGGAAGAATTCAAATACTCATTTTGACTGCCTCCAGAAGTTAGATCAGATGGCAAATTGGATTTGGTGCTAGGTCTTTCCCTTTAGGTTTTACCCCAACAATGTTTTCATTAGTTTCGCTCACTCTCGAAATCAAGCATTTTACAGCAGGTTGGAGCAGCCTGTATCTCAGCACAGGAATAAGGTAGGGAAGAATTCTAAGGATCATTTTGACTGCCTCCAGAAGTTAGATCAGATGGCAAATTGGATTTGGTGCTAGGTCTTTCCCTTTAGGTTTTACCCCAACAATGTTTTCATTAGTTTCGCTCACTCTCGAAATCAAGCATTTTACAGCAGGTTGGAGCAGCCTGTATCTCAGCACAGGAATAAGGTAGGGAAGAATTCTAAGGATCATTTTGACTGCCTCCAGAAGTTAGATCAGATGGCCAATGGAATTTGGTGCTAGGCCTTTCCCTTTAGGTTTTACCCCAACAATGTTTTCATTAGTTTCGCTCACTCTCGAAATCAAGCATTTTACAGCAGGTTGGAGCAGCCTGTATCTCAGCACAGGAATAAGATAGGGAAGAATTCTAAGGATCATTTTGACTGCCTCCAGAAGTTAGATCAGATGGCAAATTGGATTTGGTGCTAGGTCTTTCCCTTTAGGTTTTACCCCAACAATGTTTTCATTAGTTTCGCTCACTCTCGAAATCAAGCATTTTACAGCAGGTTGGAGCAGCCTGTATCTCAGCACAGGAATAAGGTAGGGAAGAATTCTAAGGATCATTTTGACTGCCTCCAGAAGTTAGATCAGAAGGCAAATTGGATTTGGTGCTAGGTCTTTCCCTTTAGGTTTTACCCCAACAATGTTTTCATTAGTTTCGCTCACTCTCGAAATCAAGCATTTTACAGCAGGTTGGAGCAGCCTGTATCTCAGCACAGGAATAAGGTAGGGAAGAATTCAAATACTCATTTTGACTGCCTCCAGAAGTTAGATCAGATGGCCAATGGAATTTGGTGCTAGGCCTTTCCCTTTAGGTTTTACCCCAACA
Organism: Melanerpes formicivorus; assembly: GCF_026170545.1. Taxonomy (NCBI): domain Eukaryota; kingdom Metazoa; phylum Chordata; class Aves; order Piciformes; family Picidae; genus Melanerpes; species Melanerpes formicivorus. Next base: position 10,511 of record NW_027143673.1, read on the forward strand.
ATGTTTTCATTAGTTTCGCTCACTCTCGAAATCAAGCATTTTACAGCAGGTTGGAGCAGCCTGTATCTCAGCACAGGAATAAGGTAGGGAAGAATTCAAATACTCATTTTGACTGCCTCCAGAAGTTAGATCAGATGGCAAATTGGATTTGGTGCTAGGTCTTTCCCTTTAGGTTTTACCCCAACAATGTTTTCATTAGTTTCGCTCACTCTCGAAAACAAGCATTTTACAGCAGGTTGGAGCAGCCTGTATCTCAGCACAGGAATAAGGTAGGGAAGAATTCAAATACTCATTTTGACTGCCTCCAGAAGTTAGATCAGATGGCAAATTGGATTTGGTGCTAGGTCTTTCCCTTTAGGTTTTACCCCAACAATGTTTTCATTAGTTTCGCTCACTCTCGAAATCAAGCATTTTACAGCAGGTTGGAGCAGCCTGTATCTCAGCACAGGAATAAGGTAGGGAAGAATTCTAAGGATCATTTTGACTGCCTCCAGAAGTTAGATCAGATGGCAAATTGGATTTGGTGCTAGGTCTTTCCCTTTAGGTTTTACCCCAACAATGTTTTCATTAGTTTCGCTCACTCTCGAAATCAAGCATTTTACAGCAGGTTGGAGCAGCCTGTATCTCAGCACAGGAATAAGGTAGGGAAGAATTCTAAGGATCATTTTGACTGCCTCCAGAAGTTAGATCAGATGGCAAATTGGATTTGGTGCTAGGTCTTTCCCTTTAGGTTTTACCCCAACAATGTTTTCATTAGTTTCGCTCACTCTCGAAATCAAGCATTTTACAGCAGGTTGGAGCAGCCTGTATCTCAGCACAGGAATAAGGTAGGGAAGAATTCTAAGGATCATTTTGACTGCCTCCAGAAGTTAGATCAGATGGCCAATGGAATTTGGTGCTAGGCCTTTCCCTTTAGGTTTTACCCCAACAATGTTTTCATTAGTTTCGCTCACTCTCGAAATCAAGCATTTTACAGCAGGTTGGAGCAGCCTGTATCTCAGCACAGGAATAAGGTAGGGAAGAATTCTAAGGATCATTTTGACTGCCTCCAGAAGTTAGATCAGATGGCAAATTGGATTTGGTGCTAGGTCTTTCCCTTTAGGTTTTACCCCAACAATGTTTTCATTAGTTTCGCTCACTCTCGAAAATCAAGCATTTTACAGCAGGTTGGAGCAGCCTGTATCTCAGCACAGGAATAAGGTAGGGAAGAATTCAAATACTCATTTTGACTGCCTCCAGAAGTTAGATCAGATGGCAAATTGGATTTGGTGCTAGGTTTTTCCCTTTAGGTTTTACCCCAACAATGTTTTCATTAGTTTCGCTCACTCTCGAAATCAAGCATTTTACAGCAGGTTGGAGCAGCCTGTATCTCAGCACAGGAATAAGGTAGGGAAGAATTCAAATACTCATTTTGACTGCCTCCAGAAGTTAGATCAGATGGCAAATTGGATTTGGTGCTAGGTCTTTCCCTTTAGGTTTTACCCCAACAATGTTTTCATTAGTTTCGCTCACTCTCGAAATCAAGCATTTTACAGCAGGTTGGAGCAGCCTGTATCTCAGCACAGGAATAAGGTAGGGAAGAATTCAAATACTCATTTTGACTGCCTCCAGAAGTTAGATCAGATGGCCAATGGAATTTGGTGCTAGGTCTTTCCCTTTAGGTTTTACCCCAACAATGTTTTCATTAGTTTCGCTCACTCTCGAAATCAAGCATTTTACAGCAGGTTGGAGCAGCCTGTATCTCAGCACAGGAATAAGGTAGGGAAGAATTCAAATACTCATTTTGACTGCCTCCAGAAGTTAGATCAGATGGCAAATTGGATTTGGTGCTAGGTCTTTCCCTTTAGGTTTTACCCCAACAATGTTTTCATTAGTTTCGCTCACTCTCGAAATCAAGCATTTTACAGCAGGTTGGAGCAGCCTGTATCTCAGCACAGGAATAAGGTAGGGAAGAATTCTAAGGATCATTTTGACTGCCTCCAGAAGTTAGATCAGATGGCAAATTGGATTTGGTGCTAGGTCTTTCCCTTTAGGTTTTACCCCAACAATGTTTTCATTAGTTTCGCTCACTCTCGAAATCAAGCATTTTACAGCAGGTTGGAGCAGCCTGTATCTCAGCACAGGAATAAGGTAGGGAAGAATTCTAAGGATCATTTTGACTGCCTCCAGAAGTTAGATCAGATGGCCAATGGAATTTGGTGCTAGGCCTTTCCCTTTAGGTTTTACCCCAACAATGTTTTCATTAGTTTCGCTCACTCTCGAAATCAAGCATTTTACAGCAGGTTGGAGCAGCCTGTATCTCAGCACAGGAATAAGGTAGGGAAGAATTCTAAGGATCATTTTGACTGCCTCCAGAAGTTAGATCAGATGGCAAATTGGATTTGGTGCTAGGTCTTTCCCTTTAGGTTTTACCCCAACAATGTTTTCATTAGTTTCGCTCACTCTCGAAATCAAGCATTTTACAGCAGGTTGGAGCAGCCTGTATCTCAGCACAGGAATAAGGTAGGGAAGAATTCAAATACTCATTTTGACTGCCTCCAGAAGTTAGATCAGATGGCAAATTGGATTTGGTGCTAGGTCTTTCCCCTTTAGGTTTTACCCCAACAATGTTTTCATTAGTTTCGCTCACTCTCGAAATCAAGCATTTTACAGCAGGTTGGAGCAGCCTGTATCTCAGCACAGGAATAAGGTAGGGAAGAATTCTAAGGATCATTTTGACTGCCTCCAGAAGTTAGATCAGATGGCAAATTGGATTTGGTGCTAGGTCTTTCCCTTTAGGTTTTACCCCAACAATGTTTTCATTAGTTTCGCTCACTCTCGAAATCAAGCATTTTACAGCAGGTTGGAGCAGCCTGTATCTCAGCACAGGAATAAGGTAGGGAAGAATTCTAAGGATCATTTTGACTGCCTCCAGAAGTTAGATCAGATGGCAAATTGGATTTGGTGCTAGGTCTTTCCCTTTAGGTTTTACCCCAACAATGTTTTCATTAGTTTCGCTCACTCTCGAAATCAAGCATTTTACAGCAGGTTGGAGCAGCCTGTATCTCAGCACAGGAATAAGGTAGGGAAGAATTCTAAGGATCATTTTGACTGCCTCCAGAAGTTAGATCAGATGGCAAATTGGGATTTGGTGCTAGGTCTTTCCCTTTAGGTTTTACCCCAACAATGTTTTCATTAGTTTCGCTCCCTCTCGAAATCAAGCATTTTACAGCAGGTTGGAGCAGCCTGTATCTCAGCACAGGAATAAGGTAGGGAAGAATTCTAAGGATCATTTTGACTGCCTCCAGAAGTTAGATCAGATGGCAAATTGGATTTGGTGCTAGGTCTTTCCCTTTAGGTTTTACCCCAACAATGTTTTCATTAGTTTCGCTCACTCTCGAAATCAAGCATTTTACAGCAGGTTGGAGCAGCCTGTATCTCAGCACAGGAATAAGGTAGGGAAGAATTCTAAGGATCATTTGACTGCCTCCAGAAGTTAGATCAGATGGCAAATTGGATTTGGTGCTAGGTCTTTCCCTTTAGGTTTTACCCCAACAATGTTTTCATTAGTTTCGCTCACTCTCGAAATCAAGCATTTTACAGCAGGTTGGAGCAGCCTGTATCTCAGCACAGGAATAAGGTAGGGAAGAATTCTAAGGATCATTTTGACTGCCTCCAGAAGTTAGATCAGATGGCAAATTGGATTTGGTGCTAGGTCTTTCCCTTTAGGTTTTACCCCAACAATGTTTTCATTAGTTTCGCTCACTCTCGAAATCAAGCATTTTACAGCAGGTTGGAGCAGCCTGTATCTCAGCACAGGAATAAGGTAGGGAAGAATTCTAAGGATCATTTTGACTGCCTCCAGAAGTTAGATCAGATGGCAAATTGGATTTGGTGCTAGGTCTTTCCCTTTAGGTTTTACCCCAACAATGTTTTCATTAGTTTCGCTCACTCTCGAAATCAAGCATTTTACAGCAGGTTGGAGCAGCCTGTATCTCAGCACAGGAATAAGGTAGGGAAGAATTCTAAGGATCATTTTGACTGCCTCCAGAAGTTAGATCAGATGGCAAATTGGATTTGGTGCTAGGTCTTTCCCTTTAGGTTTTACCCCAACAATGTTTTCATTAGTTTCGCTCACTCTCGAAATCAAGCATTTTACAGCAGGTTGGAGCAGCCTGTATCTCAGCACAGGAATAAGGTAGGGAAGAATTCTAAGGATCATTTTGACTGCCTCCAGAAGTTAGATCAGATGGCAAATTGGATTTGGTGCTAGGTCTTTCCCTTTAGGTTTTACCCCAACAATGTTTTCATTAGTTTCGCTCACTCTCGAAATCAAGCATTTTACAGTAGGTTGGAGCAGCCTGTATCTCAGCACAGGAATAAGGTAGGGAAGAATTCAAATACTCATTTTGACTGCCTCCAGAAGTTAGATCAGATGGCAAATTGGATTTGGTGCTAGGTCTTTCCCTTTAGGTTTTACCCCAACAATGTTTTCATTAGTTTCGCTCACTCTCGAAATCAAGCATTTTACAGCAGGTTGGAGCAGCCTGTATCTCAGCACAGGAATAAGGTAGGGAAGAATTCTAAGGATCATTTTGACTGCCTCCAGAAGTTAGATCAGATGGCAAATTGGATTTGGTGCTAGGTCTTTCCCTTTAGGTTTTACCCCAACAATGTTTTCATTAGTTTCGCTCACTCTCGAAATCAAGCATTTTACAGCAGGTTGGAGCAGCCTGTATCTCAGCACAGGAATAAGGTAGGGAAGAATTCTAAGGATCATTTTGACTGCCTCCAGAAGTTAGATCAGATGGCAAATTGGATTTGGTGCTAGGTCTTTCCCTTTAGGTTTTACCCCAACAATGTTTTCATTAGTTTCGCTCACTCTCGAAATCAAGCATTTTACAGCAGGTTGGAGCAGCCTGTATCTCAGCACAGGAATAAGGTAGGGAAGAATTCTAAGGATCATTTTGACTGCCTCCAGAAGTTAGATCAGATGGCAAATTGGATTTGGTGCTAGGTCTTTCCCTTTAGGTTTTACCCCAACAATGTTTTCATTAGTTTCGCTCACTCTCGAAATCAAGCATTTTACAGCAGGTTGGAGCAGCCTGTATCTCAGCACAGGAATAAGGTAGGGAAGAATTCTAAGGATCATTTTGACTGCCTCCAGAAGTTAGATCAGATGGCAAATTGGATTTGGTGCTAGGTCTTTCCCTTTAGGTTTTACCCCAACAATGTTTTCATTAGTTTCGCTCACTCTCGAAATCAAGCATTTTACAGCAGGTTGGAGCAGCCTGTATCTCAGCACAGGAATAAGGTAGGGAAGAATTCTAAGGATCATTTTGACTGCCTCCAGAAGTTAGATCAGATGGCAAATTGGATTTGGTGCTAGGTCTTTCCCTTTAGGTTTTACCCCAACAATGTTTTCATTAGTTTCGCTCACTCTCGAAATCAAGCATTTTACAGCAGGTTGGAGCAGCCTGTATCTCAGCACAGGAATAAGGTAGGGAAGAATTCAAATACTCATTTTGACTGCCTCCAGAAGTTAGATCAGATGGCAAATTGGATTTGGTGCTAGGTCTTTCCCTTTAGGTTTTACCCCAACAATGTTTTCATTAGTTTCGCTCACTCTCGAAATCAAGCATTTTACAGCAGGTTGGAGCAGCCTGTATCTCAGCACAGGAATAAGGTAGGGAAGAATTCTAAGGATCATTTTGACTGCCTCCAGAAGTTAGATCAGATGGCAAATTGGATTTGGTGCTAGGTCTTTCCCTTTAGGTTTTACCCCAACAATGTTTTCATTAGTTTCGCTCACTCTCGAAATCAAGCATTTTACAGCAGGTTGGAGCAGCCTGTATCTCAGCACAGGAATAAGGTAGGGAAGAATTCTAAGGATCATTTTGACTGCCTCCAGAAGTTAGATCAGATGGCAAATTGGATTTGGTGCTAGGTCTTTCCCTTTAGGTTTTACCCCAACAATGTTTTTCATTAGTTTCGCTCACTCTCGAAATCAAGCATTTTACAGCAGGTTGGAGCAGCCTGTATCTCAGCACAGGAATAAGGTAGGGAAGAATTCTAAGGATCATTTTGACTGCCTCCAGAAGTTAGATCAGATGGCAAATTGGATTTGGTGCTAGGTCTTTCCCTTTAGGTTTTACCCCAACAATGTTTTCATTAGTTTCGCTCACTCTCGAAATCAAGCATTTTACAGCAGGTTGGAGCAGCCTGTATCTCAGCACAGGAATAAGGTAGGGAAGAATTCAAATACTCATTTTGACTGCCTCCAGAAGTTAGATCAGATGGCAAATTGGATTTGGTGCTAGGTCTTTCCCTTTAGGTTTTACCCCAACAATGTTTTCATTAGTTTCGCTCACTCTCGAAATCAAGCATTTTACAGCAGGTTGGAGCAGCCTGTATCTCAGCACAGGAATAAGGTAGGAAGAATTCTAAGGATCATTTTGACTGCCTCCAGAAGTTAGATCAGATGGCAAATTGGATTTGGTGCTAGGTCTTTCCCTTTAGGTTTTACCCCAACAATGTTTTCATTAGTTTCGCTCACTCTCGAAATCAAGCATTTTACAGCAGGTTGGAGCAGCCTGTATCTCAGCACAGGAATAAGGTAGGGAAGAATTCTAAGGATCATTTTGACTGCCTCCAGAAGTTAGATCAGATGGCAAATTGGATTTGGTGCTAGGTCTTTCCCTTTAGGTTTTACCCCAACAATGTTTTCATTAGTTTCGCTCACTCTCGAAATCAAGCATTTTACAGCAGGTTGGAGCAGCCTGTATCTCAGCACAGGAATAAGGTAGGGAAGAATTCTAAGGATCATTTTGACTGCCTCCAGAAGTTAGATCAGATGGCAAATTGGATTTGGTGCTAGGTCTTTCCCTTTAGGTTTTACCCCAACAATGTTTTCATTAGTTTCGCTCACTCTCGAAATCAAGCATTTTACAGCAGGTTGGAGCAGCCTGTATCTCAGCACAGGAATAAGGTAGGGAAGAATTCTAAGGATCATTTTGACTGCCTCCAGAAGTTAGATCAGATGGCAAATTGGATTTGGTGCTAGGTCTTTCCCTTTAGGTTTTACCCCAACAATGTTTTCATTAGTTTCGCTCACTCTCGAAATCAAGCATTTTACAGCAGGTTGGAGCAGCCTGTATCTCAGCACAGGAATAAGGTAGGGAAGAATTCTAAGGATTATTTTGACTGCCTCCAGAAGTTAGATCAGATGGCAAATTGGATTTGGTGCTAGGTCTTTCCCTTTAGGTTTTACCCCCAACAATGTTTTCATTAGTTTCGCTCACTCTCGAAATCAAGCATTTTACAGCAGGTTGGAGCAGCCTGTATCTCAGCACAGGAATAAGGTAGGGAAGAATTCTAAGGATCATTTTGACTGCCTCCAGAAGTTAGATCAGATGGCAAATTGGATTTGGTGCTAGGTCTTTCCCTTTAGGTTTTACCCCAACAATGTTTTCATTAGTTTCGCTCACTCTCGAAATCAAGCATTTTACAGCAGGTTGGAGCAGCCTGTATCTCAGCACAGGAATAAGGTAGGGAAGAATTCAAATACTCATTTTGACTGCCTCCAGAAGTTAGATCAGATGGTAAATTGGATTTGGTGCTAGGTCTTTCCCTTTAGGTTTTACCCCAACAATGTTTTCATTAGTTTCGCTCACTCTCGAAATCAAGCATTTTACAGCAGGTTGGAGCAGCCTGTATCTCAGCACAGGAATAAGGTAGGGAAGAATTCTAAGGATCATTTTGACTGCCTCCAGAAGTTAGATCAGATGGCAAATTGGATTTGGTGCTAGGTCTTTCCCTTTAGGTTTTACCCCAACAATGTTTTCATTAGTTTCGCTCACTCTCGAAATCAAGCATTTTACAGCAGGTTGGAGCAGCCTGTATCTCAGCACAGGAATAAGGTAGGGAAGAATTCTAAGGATCATTTTGACTGCCTCCAGAAGTTAGATCAGATGGCAAATTGGATTTGGTGCTAGGTCTTTCCCTTTAGGTTTTACCCCAACAATGTTTTCATTAGTTTCGCTCACTCTCGAAATCAAGCATTTTACAGCAGGTTGGAGCAGCCTGTATCTCAGCACAGGAATAAGGTAGGGAAGAATTCTAAGGATCATTTTGACTGCCTCCAGAAGTTAGATCAGATGGCAAATTGGATTTGGTGCTAGGTCTTTCCCTTTAGGTTTTACCCCAACAATGTTTTCATTAGTTTCGCTCACTCTCGAAATCAAGCATTTTACTTTACAGCAGGTTGGAGCAGCCTGTATCTCAGCACAGGAATAAGGTAGGGAAGAATTCTAAGGATCATTTTGACTGCCTCCAGAAGTTAGATCAGATGGCAAATTGGATTTGGTGCTAGGTCTTTCCCTTTAGGTTTTACCCCAACAATGTTTTCATTAGTTTCGCTCACTCTCGAAATCAAGCATTTTACAGCAGGTTGGAGCAGCCTGTATCTCAGCACAGGAATAAGGTAGGGAAGAATTCTAAGGATCATTTTGACTGCCTCCAGAAGTTAGATCAGATGGCCAATGGAATTTGGTGCTAGGCCTTTCCCTTTAGGTTTTACCCCAACAATGTTTTCATTAGTTTCGCTCCCTCTCGAAATCAAGCATTTTACAGCAGGTTGGAGCAGCCTGTATCTCAGCACAGGAATAAGGTAGGGAAGAATTCAAATACTCATTTTGACTGCCTCCAGAAGTTAGATCAGATGGCAAATTGGATTTGGTGCTAGGTCTTTCCCTTTAGGTTTTACCCCAACAATGTTTTCATTAGTTTCGCTCACTCTTGAAATCAAGCATTTTACAGCAGGTTGGAGCAGCCTGTATCTCAGCACAGGAATAAGGTAGGGAAGAATTCTAAGGATCATTTTGACTGCCTCCAGAAGTTAGATCAGATGGCAAATTGGATTTGGTGCTAGGTCTTTCCCTTTAGGTTTTACCCCAACAATGTTTTCATTAGTTTCACTCACTCTCGAAATCAAGCATTTTACAGCAGGTTGGAGCAGCCTGTATCTCAGCACAGGAATAAGGTAGGGAAGAATTCTAAGGATCATTTTGACTGCCTCCAGAAGTTAGATCAGATGGCAAATTGGATTTGGTGCTAGGTCTTTCCCTTTAGGTTTTACCCCAACAATGTTTTCATTAGTTTCGCTCACTCTCGAAATCAAGCATTTTACAGCAGGTTGGAGCAGCCTGTATCTCAGCACAGGAATAAGGTAGGGAAGAATTCTAAGGATCATTTTGACTGCCTCCAGAAGTTAGATCAGATGGCAAATTGGATTTGGTGCTAGGTCTTTCCCTTTAGGTTTTACCCCAACAATGTTTTCATTAGTTTCGCTCACTCTCGAAATCAAGCATTTTACAGCAGGTTGGAGCAGCCTGTATCTCAGCACAGGAATAAGGTAGGGAAGAATTCTAAGGATCATTTTGACTGCCTCCAGAAGTTAGATCAGATGGCAAATTGGATTTGGTGCTAGGTCTTTCCCTTTAGGTTTTACCCCAACAATGTTTTCATTAGTTTCGCTCACTCTTGAAATCAAGCATTTTACAGCAGGTTGGAGCAGCCTGTATCTCAGCACAGGAATAAGGTAGGGAAGAATTCTAAGGATCATTTTGACTGCCTCCAGAAGTTAGATCAGATGGCAAATTGGATTTGGTGCTAGGTCTTTCCCTTTAGGTTTTACCCCAACAATGTTTTCATTAGTTTCGCTCACTCTCGAAATCAAGCATTTTACAGCAGGTTGGAGCAGCCTGTATCTCAGCACAGGAATAAGGTAGGGAAGAATTCAAATACTCATTTTGACTGCCTCCAGAAGTTAGATCAGATGGCAAATTGGATTTGGTGCTAGGTCTTTCCCTTTAGGTTTTACCCCAACAATGTTTTCATTAGTTTCGCTCACTCTCGAAATCAAGCATTTTACAGCAGGTTGGAGCAGCCTGTATCTCAGCACAGGAATAAGGTAGGGAAGAATTCTAAGGATCATTTTGACTGCCTCCAGAAGTTAGATCAGATGGCAAATTGGATTTGGTGCTAGGTCTTTCCCTTTAGGTTTTACCCCAACAATGTTTTCATTAGTTTCGCTCACTCTCGAAATCAAGCATTTTACAGCAGGTTGGAGCAGCCTGTATCTCAGCACAGGAATAAGGTAGGGAAGAATTCAAATACTCATTTTGACTGCCTCCAAAAGTTAGATCAGATGGCCAATGGAATTGGGTGCTAGGCCTTTCCCTTTAGGTTCTACCCCAACAATGTTTTCATTAGTTTCGCTCACTCTCGAAATCAAGCATTTTACAGCAGGTTGGAGCAGCCTGTATCTCAGCACAGGAATAAGGTAGGGAAGAATTCTAAGGATCATTTTGACTGCCTCCAGAAGTTAGATCAGATGGCAAATTGGATTTGGTGCTAGGTCTTTCCCTTTAGGTTTTACCCCAACAATGTTTTCATTAGTTTCGCTCACTCTCGAAATCAAGCATTTTACAGCAGGTTGGAGCAGCCTGTATCTCAGCACAGGAATAAGGTAGGGAAGAATTCTAAGGATCATTTTGACTGCCTCCAGAAGTTAGATCAGATGGCAAATTGGATTTGGTGCTAGGTCTTTCCCTTTAGGTTTTACCCCAACAATGTTTTCATTAGTTTCGCTCACTCTCGAAATCAAGCATTTTACAGCAGGTTGGAGCAGCCTGTATCTCAGCACAGGAATAAGGTAGGGAAGAATTCAAATACTCATTTTGACTGCCTCCAGAAGTTAGATCAGATGGTAAATTGGATTTGGTGCTAGGTCTTTCCCTTTAGGTTTTACCCCAACAATGTTTTCATTAGTTTCGCTCACTCTCGAAATCAAGCATTTTACAGCAGGTTGGAGCAGCCTGTATCTCAGCACAGGAATAAGGTAGGGAAGAATTCTAAGGATCATTTTGACTGCCTCCAGAAGTTAGATCAGATGGCAAATTGGATTTGGTGCTAGGTCTTTCCCTTTAGGTTTTACCCCAACAATGTTTTCATTAGTTTCGCTCACTCTCGAAATCAAGCATTTTACAGCAGGTTGGAGCAGCCTGTATCTCAGCACAGGAATAAGGTAGGGAAGAATTCTAAGGATCATTTTGACTGCCTCCAGAAGTTAGATCAGATGGCAAATTGGATTTGGTGCTAGGTCTTTCCCTTTAGGTTTTACCCCAACAATGTTTTCATTAGTTTCGCTCACTCTCGAAATCAAGCATTTTACAGCAGGTTGGAGCAGCCTGTATCTCAGCACAGGAATAAGGTAGGGAAGAATTCTAAGGATCATTTTGACTGCCTCCAGAAGTTAGATCAGATGGCAAATTGGATTTGGTGCTAGGTCTTTCCCTTTAGGTTTTACCCCAACAATGTTTTCATTAGTTTCGCTCACTCTCGAAATCAAGCATTTTACAGCAGGTTGGAGCAGCCTGTATCTCAGCACAGGAATAAGGTAGGGAAGAATTCTAAGGATCATTTTGACTGCCTCCAGAAGTTAGATCAGATGGCAAATTGGATTTGGTGCTAGGTCTTTCCCTTTAGGTTTTACCCCAACAATGTTTTCATTAGTTTCGCTCACTCTCGAAATCAAGCATTTTACAGCAGGTTGGAGCAGCCTGTATCTCAGCACAGGAATAAGGTAGGGAAGAATTCTAAGGATCATTTTGACTGCCTCCAGAAGTTAGATCAGATGGCAAATTGGATTTGGTGCTAGGTCTTTCCCTTTAGGTTTTACCCCAACAATGTTTTCATTAGTTTCGCTCACTCTCGAAATCAAGCATTTTACAGCAGGTTGGAGCAGCCTGTATCTCAGCACAGGAATAAGGTAGGGAAGAATTCTAAGGATCATTTTGACTGCCTCCAGAAGTTAGATCAGATGGCAAATTGGATTTGGTGCTAGGTCTTTCCCTTTAGGTTTTACCCCAACAATGTTTTCATTAGTTTCGCTCACTCTCGAAATCAAGCATTTTACAGCAGGTTGGAGCAGCCTGTATCTCAGCACAGGAACAAGGTAGGGAAGAATTCAAATACTCATTTTGACTGCCTCCAGAAGTTAGATCAGATGGCAAATTGGATTTGGTGCTAGGTCTTTCCCTTTAGGTTTTACCCCAACAATGTTTTCATTAGTTTCACTCACTCTCGAAATCAAGCATTTTACAGCAGGTTGGAGCAGCCTGTATCTCAGCACAGGAATAAGGTAGGGAAGAATTCTAAGGATCATTTTGACTGCCTCCAGAAGTTAGATCAGATGGCAAATTGGATTTGGTGCTAGGTCTTTCCCTTTAGGTTTTACCCCAACAATGTTTTCATTAGTTTCGCTCACTCTCGAAATCAAGCATTTTACAGCAGGTTGGAGCAGCCTGTATCTCAGCACAGGAATAAGGTAGGGAAGAATTCTAAGGATCATTTTGACTGCCTCCAGAAGTTAGATCAGATGGCAAATTGGATTTGGTGCTAGGTCTTTCCCTTTAGGTTTTACCCCAACAATGTTTTCATTAGTTTCGCTCACTCTCGAAATCAAGCATTTTACAGCAGGTTGGAGCAGCCTGTATCTCAGCACAGGAATAAGGTAGGGAAGAATTCTAAGGATCATTTTGACTGCCTCCAGAAGTTAGATCAGATGGCAAATTGGATTTGGTGCTAGGTCTTTCCCTTTAGGTTTTACCCCAACAATGTTTTCATTAGTTTCGCTCACTCTCGAAATCAAGCATTTTACAGCAGGTTGGAGCAGCCTGTATCTCAGCACAGGAATAAGGTAGGGAAGAATTCTAAGGATCATTTTGACTGCCTCCAGAAGTTAGATCAGATGGCAAATTGGATTTGGTGCTAGGTCTTTCCCTTTAGGTTTTACCCCCAACAATGTTTTCATTAGTTTCGCTCAGAAATCAAGCATTTTACAGCAGGTTGGAGCAGCCTGTATCTCAGCACAGGAATAAGGTAGGGAAGAATTCTAAGGATCATTTTGACTGCCTCCAGAAGTTAGATCAGATGGCCAATGGAATTTGGTGCTAGGCCTTTCCCTTTAGGTTTTACCCCAACAATGTTTTCATTAGTTTCGCTCACTCTCGAAATCAAGCATTTTACAGCAGGTTGGAGCAGCCTGTATCTCAGCACAGGAATAAGGTAGGGAAGAATTCTAAGGATCATTTTGACTGCCTCCAGAAGTTAGATCAGATGGCAAATTGGATTTGGTGCTAGGTCTTTCCCTTTAGGTTTTACCCCAACAATGTTTTCATTAGTTTCGCTCACTCTCGAAATCAAGCATTTTACAGCAGGTTGGAGCAGGCCTGTATCTCAGCACAGGAATAAGGTAGGGAAGAATTCTAAGGATCATTTTGACTGCCTCCAGAAGTTAGATCAGATGGCAAATTGGATTTGGTGCTAGGTCTTTCCCTTTAGGTTTTACCCCAACAATGTTTTCATTAGTTTCGCTCACTCTCGAAATCAAGCATTTTACAGCAGGTTGGAGCAGCCTGTATCTCAGCACAGGAATAAGGTAGGGAAGAATTCTAAGGATCATTTTGACTGCCTCCAGAAGTTAGATCAGATGGCAAATTGGATTTGGTGCTAGGTCTTTCCCTTTAGGTTTTACCCCAACAATGTTTTCATTAGTTTCGCTCACTCTCGAAATCAAGCATTTTACAGCAGGTTGGAGCAGCCTGTATCTCAGCACAGGAATAAGGTAGGGAAGAATTCAAATACTCATTTTGACTGCCTCCAAAAGTTAGATCAGATGGCCAATGGAATTTGGTGCTAGGCCTTTCCCTTTAGGTTTTACCCCCAACAATGTTTTCATTAGTTTTCGCTCACTCTCGAAATCAAGCATTTTACAGCAGGTTGGAGCAGCCTGTATCTCAGCACAGGAATAAGGTAGGGAAGAATTCTAAGGATCATTTTGACTGCCTCCAGAAGTTAGATCAGATGGCAAATTGGATTTGGTGCTAGGTCTTTCCCTTTAGGTTTTACCCCAACAATGTTTTCATTAGTTTCGCTCACTCTCGAAATCAAGCATTTTACAGCAGGTTGGAGCAGCCTGTATCTCAGCACAGGAATAAGGTAGGGAAGAATTCTAAGGATCATTTTGACTGCCTCCAGAAGTTAGATCAGATGGCAAATTGGATTTGGTGCTAGGTCTTTCCCTTTAGGTTTTACCCCAACAATGTTTTCATTAGTTTCGCTCACTCTCGAAATCAAGCATTTTACAGCAGGTTGGAGCAGCCTGTATCTCAGCACAGGAATAAGGTAGGGAAGAATTCTAAGGATCATTTTGACTGCCTCCAGAAGTTAGATCAGATGGCAAATTGGATTTGGTGCTAGGTCTTTCCCTTTAGGTTTTACCCCAACAATGTTTTTCATTAGTTTCGCTCACTCTCGAAATCAAGCATTTTTACAGCAGGTTGGAGCAGCCTGTATCTCAGCACAGGAATAAGGTAGGGAAGAATTCTAAGGATCATTTTGACTGCCTCCAGAAGTTAGATCAGATGGCAAATTGGATTTGGTGCTAGGTCTTTCCCTTTAGGTTTTACCCCAACAATGTTTTCATTAGTTTCGCTCACTCTCGAAATCAAGCATTTTACAGCAGGTTGGAGCAGCCTGTATCTCAGCACAGGAATAAGGTAGGGAAGAATTCTAAGGATCATTTTGACTGCCTCCAGAAGTTAGATCAGATGGCAAATTGGATTTGGTGCTAGGTCTTTCCCTTTAGGTTTTACCCCAACAATGTTTTCATTAGTTTCGCTCACTCTCGAAATCAAGCATTTTACAGCAGGTTGGAGCAGCCTGTATCTCAGCACAGGAATAAGGTAGGGAAGAATTCTAAGGATCATTTTGACTGCCTCCAGAAGTTAGATCAGATGGCAAATTGGATTTGGTGCTAGGTCTTTCCCTTTAGGTTTTACCCCAACAATGTTTTCATTAGTTTCGCTCACTCTCGAAATCAAGCATTTTACAGCAGGTTGGAGCAGCCTGTATCTCAGCACAGGAATAAGGTAGGGAAGAATTCTAAGGATCATTTTGACTGCCTCCAGAAGTTAGATCAGATGGCAAATTGGATTTGGTGCTAGGTCTTTCCCTTTAGGTTTTACCCCAACAATGTTTTCATTAGTTTCGCTCACTCTCGAAATCAAGCATTTTACAGCAGGTTGGAGCAGCCTGTATCTCAGCACAGGAATAAGGTAGGGAAGAATTCTAAGGATCATTTTGACTGCCTCCAGAAGTTAGATCAGATGGCAAATTGGATTTGGTGCTAGGTCTTTCCCTTTAGGTTTTACCCCAACAATGTTTTCATTAGTTTCGCTCACTCTCGAAATCAAGCATTTTACAGCAGGTTGGAGCAGCCTGTATCTCAGCACAGGAATAAGGTAGGGAAGAATTCTAAGGATCATTTTGACTGCCTCCAGAAGTTAGATCAGATGGCCAATGGAATGTGGTGCTAGGCCTTTCCCTTTAGGTTTTACCCCAACAATGTTTTCATTAGTTTCGCTCACTCTCGAAATCAAGCATTTTACAGCAGGTTGGAGCAGCCTGTATCTCAGCACAGGAATAAGGTAGGGAAGAATTCTAAGGATCATTTTGACTGCCTCCAGAAGTTAGATCAGATGGCAAATTGGATTTGGTGCTAGGTCTTTCCCTTTAGGTTTTACCCCAACAATGTTTTCATTAGTTTCGCTCACTCTCGAAATCAAGCATTTTACAGCAGGTTGGAGCAGCCTGTATCTCAGCACAGGAATAAGGTAGGGAAGAATTCTAAGGATCATTTTGACTGCCTCCAGAAGTTAGATCAGATGGCAAATTGGATTTGGTGCTAGGTCTTTCCCTTTAGGTTTTACCCCAACAATGTTTTCATTAGTTTCGCTCACTCTCGAAATCAAGCATTTTACAGCAGGTTGGAGCAGCCTGTATCTCAGCACAGGAATAAGGTAGGGAAGAATTCTAAGGATCATTTTGACTGCCTCCAGAAGTTAGATCAGATGGCAAATTGGATTTGGTGCTAGGTCTTTCCCTTTAGGTTTTACCCCAACAATGTTTTCATTAGTTTCGCTCACTCTCGAAATCAAGCATTTTACAGCAGGTTGGAGCAGCCTGTATCTCAGCACAGGAATAAGGTAGGGAAGAATTCTAAGGATCATTTTGACTGCCTCCAGAAGTTAGATCAGATGGCAAATTGGATTTGGTGCTAGGTCTTTCCCTTTAGGTTTTACCCCAACAATGTTTTCATTAGTTTCGCTCACTCTCGAAATCAAGCATTTTACAGCAGGTTGGAGCAGCCTGTATCTCAGCACAGGAATAAGGTAGGGAAGAATTCAAATACTCATTTTGACTGCCTCCAAAAGTTAGATCAGATGGCCAATGGAATTTGGTGCTAGGCCTTTCCCTTTAGGTTTTACCCCAACAATGTTTTCATTAGTTTCGCTCACTCTCGAAATCAAGCATTTTACAGCAGGTTGGAGCAGCCTGTATCTCAGCACAGGAATAAGGTAGGGAAGAATTCTAAGGATCATTTTGACTGCCTCCAGAAGTTAGATCAGATGGCAAATTGGATTTGGTGCTAGGTCTTTCCCTTTAGGTTTTACCCCAACAATGTTTTCATTAGTTTCGCTCACTCTCGAAATCAAGCATTTTACAGCAGGTTGGAGCAGCCTGTATCTCAGCACAGGAATAAGGTAGGGAAGAATTCTAAGGATCATTTTGACTGCCTCCAGAAGTTAGATCAGATGGCAAATTGGATTTGGTGCTAGGTCTTTCCCTTTAGGTTTTACCCCAACAATGTTTTCATTAGTTTCGCTCACTCTCGAAATCAAGCATTTTACAGCAGGTTGGAGCAGCCTGTATCTCAGCACAGGAATAAGGTAGGGAAGAATTCTAAGGATCATTTTGACTGCCTCCAGAAGTTAGATCAGATGGCAAATTGGATTTGGTGCTAGGTCTTTCCCTTTAGGTTTTACCCCAACAATGTTTTCATTAGTTTCGCTCACTCTCGAAATCAAGCATTTTACAGCAGGTTGGAGCAGCCTGTATCTCAGCACAGGAATAAGGTAGGGAAGAATTCTAAGGATCATTTTGACTGCCTCCAGAAGTTAGATCAGATGGCAAATTGGATTTGGTGCTAGGTCTTTCCCTTTAGGTTTTACCCCAACAATGTTTTCATTAGTTTCGCTCACTCTCGAAATCAAGCATTTTACAGCAGGTTGGAGCAGCCTGTATCTCAGCACAGGAATAAGGTAGGGAAGAATTCTAAGGATCATTTTGACTGCCTCCAGAAGTTAGATCAGATGGCAAATTGGATTTGGTGCTAGGTCTTTCCCTTTAGGTTTTACCCCAACAATGTTTTCATTAGTTTCGCTCACTCTCGAAATCAAGCATTTTACAGCAGGTTGGAGCAGCCTGTATCTCAGCACAGGAATAAGGTAGGGAAGAATTCTAAGGATCATTTTGACTGCCTCCAGAAGTTAGATCAGATGGCAAATTGGATTTGGTGCTAGGTCTTTCCCTTTAGGTTTTACCCCAACAATGTTTTCATTAGTTTCGCTCACTCTCGAAATCAAGCATTTTACAGCAGGTTGGAGCAGCCTGTATCTCAGCACAGGAATAGGGTAGGGAAGAATTCTAAGGATCATTTTGACTGCCTCCAGAAGTTAGATCAGATGGCAAATTGGATTTGGTGCTAGGTCTTTCCCTTTAGGTTTTACCCCAACAATGTTTTCATTAGTTTCGCTCACTCTCGAAATCAAGCATTTTACAGCAGGTTGGAGCAGCCTGTATCTCAGCACAGGAATAAGGTAGGGAAGAATTCTAAGGATCATTTTGACTGCCTCCAGAAGTTAGATCAGATGGCAAATTGGATTTGGTGCTAGGTCTTTCCCTTTAGGTTTTACCCCAACAATGTTTTCATTAGTTTCGCTCACTCTCGAAATCAAGCATTTTACAGCAGGTTGGAGCAGCCTGTATCTCAGCACAGGAATAAGGTAGGGAAGAATTCTAAGGATCATTTTGACTGCCTCCAGAAGTTAGATCAGATGGCAAATTGGATTTGGTGCTAGGTCTTTCCCTTTAGGTTTTACCCCAACAATGTTTTCATTAGTTTCGCTCACTCTCGAAATCAAGCATTTTACAGCAGGTTGGAGCAGCCTGTATCTCAGCACAGGAATAAGGTAGGGAAGAATTCTAAGGATCATTTTGACTGCCTCCAGAAGTTAGATCAGATGGCAAATTGGATTTGGTGCTAGGTCTTTCCCTTTAGGTTTTACCCCAACAATGTTTTCATTAGTTTCGCTCACTCTCGAAATCAAGCATTTTACAGCAGGTTGGAGCAGCCTGTATCTCAGCACAGGAATAAGGTAGGGAAGAATTCTAAGGATCATTTTGACTGCCTCCAGAAGTTAGATCAGATGGCAAATTGGATTTGGTGCTAGGTCTTTCCCTTTAGGTTTTACCCCAACAATGTTTTCATTAGTTTCGCTCACTCTCGAAATCAAGCATTTTACAGCAGGTTGGAGCAGCCTGTATCTCAGCACAGGAATAAGGTAGGGAAGAATTCTAAGGATCATTTTGACTGCCTCCAGAAGTTAGATCAGATGGCAAATTGGATTTGGTGCTAGGTCTTTCCCTTTAGGTTTTACCCCAACAATGTTTTCATTAGTTTCGCTCACTCTCGAAATCAAGCATTTTACAGCAGGTTGGAGCAGCCTGTATCTCAGCACAGGAATAAGGTAGGGAAGAATTCTAAGGATCATTTTGACTGCCTCCAGAAGTTAGATCAGATGGCAAATTGGATTTGGTGCTAGGTCTTTCCCTTTAGGTTTTACCCCAACAATGTTTTCATTAGTTTCGCTCACTCTCGAAATCAAGCATTTTACAGCAGGTTGGAGCAGCCTGTATCTCAGCACAGGAATAAGGTAGGGAAGAATTCTAAGGATCATTTTGACTGCCTCCAGAAGTTAGATCAGATGGCAAATTGGATTTGGTGCTAGGTCTTTCCCTTTAGGTTTTACCCCAACAATGTTTTCATTAGTTTCGCTCACTCTCGAAATCAAGCATTTTACAGCAGGTTGGAGCAGCCTGTATCTCAGCACAGGAATAAGGTAGGGAAGAATTCTAAGGATCATTTTGACTGCCTCCAGAAGTTAGATCAGATGGCAAATTGGATTTGGTGCTAGGTCTTTCCCTTTAGGTTTTACCCCAACAATGTTTTCATTAGTTTCGCTCACTCTCGAAATCAAGCATTTTACAGCAGGTTGGAGCAGCCTGTATCTCAGCACAGGAATAAGGTAGGGAAGAATTCTAAGGATCATTTTGACTGCCTCCAGAAGTTAGATCAGATGGCAAATTGGATTTGGTGCTAGGTCTTTCCCTTTAGGTTTTACCCCAACAATGTTTTCATTAGTTTCGCTCACTCTCGAAATCAAGCATTTTACAGCAGGTTGGAGCAGCCTGTATCTCAGCACAGGAATAAGGTAGGGAAGAATTCAAATACTCATTTTGACTGCCTCCAGAAGTTAGATCAGATGGCAAATTGGATTTGGTGCTAGGTCTTTCCCTTTAGGTTTTACCCCAACAATGTTTTCATTAGTTTCGCTCACTCTCGAAATCAAGCATTTTACAGCAGGTTGGAGCAGCCTGTATCTCAGCACAGGAATAAGGTAGGGAAGAATTCTAAGGATCATTTTGACTGCCTCCAGAAGTTAGATCAGATGGCAAATTGGATTTGGTGCTAGGTCTTTCCCTTTAGGTTTTACCCCAACAATGTTTTCATTAGTTTCGCTCACTCTCGAAATCAAGCATTTTACAGCAGGTTGGAGCAGCCTGTATCTCAGCACAGGAATAAGGTAGGGAAGAATTCTAAGGATCATTTTGACTGCCTCCAGAAGTTAGATCAGATGGCAAATTGGATTTGGTGCTAGGTCTTTCCCTTTAGGTTTTACCCCAACAATGTTTTCATTAGTTTCGCTCACTCTCGAAATCAAGCATTTTACAGCAGGTTGGAGCAGCCTGTATCTCAGCACAGGAATAAGGTAGGGAAGAATTCTAAGGATCATTTTGACTGCCTCCAGAAGTTAGATCAGATGGCAAATTGGATTTGGTGCTAGGTCTTTCCCTTTAGGTTTTACCCCAACAATGTTTTCATTAGTTTCGCTCACTCTCGAAATCAAGCATTTTACAGCAGGTTGGAGCAGCCTGTATCTCAGCACAGGAATAAGGTAGGGAAGAATTCTAAGGATCATTTTGACTGCCTCCAGAAGTTAGATCAGATGGCAAATTGGATTTGGTGCTAGGTCTTTCCCTTTAGGTTTTACCCCAACAATGTTTTCATTAGTTTCGCTCACTCTCGAAATCAAGCATTTTACAGCAGGTTGGAGCAGCCTGTATCTCAGCACAGGAATAAGGTAGGGAAGAATTCTAAGGATCATTTTGACTGCCTCCAGAAGTTAGATCAGATGGCAAATTGGATTTGGTGCTAGGTCTTTCCCTTTAGGTTTTACCCCAACAATGTTTTCATTAGTTTCGCTCACTCTCGAAATCAAGCATTTTACAGCAGGTTGGAGCAGCCTGTATCTCAGCACAGGAATAAGGTAGGGAAGAATTCTAAGGATCATTTTGACTGCCTCCAGAAGTTAGATCAGATGGCAAATTGGATTTGGTGCTAGGTCTTTCCCTTTAGGTTTTACCCCAACAATGTTTTCATTAGTTTCGCTCACTCTCGAAATCAAGCATTTTACAGCAGGTTGGAGCAGCCTGTATCTCAGCACAGGAATAAGGTAGGGAAGAATTCTAAGGATCATTTTGACTGCCTCCAGAAGTTAGATCAGATGGCAAATTGGATTTGGTGCTAGGTCTTTCCCTTTAGGTTTTACCCCAACAATGTTTTCATTAGTTTCGCTCACTCTCGAAATCAAGCATTTTACAGCAGGTTGGAGCAGCCTGTATCTCAGCACAGGAATAAGGTAGGGAAGAATTCTAAGGATCATTTTGACTGCCTCCAGAAGTTAGATCAGATGGCAAATTGGATTTGGTGCTAGGTCTTTCCCTTTAGGTTTTACCCCAACAATGTTTTCATTAGTTTCGCTCACTCTCGAAATCAAGCATTTTACAGCAGGTTGGAGCAGCCTGTATCTCAGCACAGGAATAAGGTAGGGAAGAATTCTAAGGATCATTTTGACTGCCTCCAGAAGTTAGATCAGATGGCAAATTGGATTTGGTGCTAGGTCTTTCCCTTTAGGTTTTACCCCAACAATGTTTTCATTAGTTTCGCTCACTCTCGAAATCAAGCATTTTACAGCAGGTTGGAGCAGCCTGTATCTCAGCACAGGAATAAGGTAGGGAAGAATTCTAAGGATCATTTTGACTGCCTCCAGAAGTTAGATCAGATGGCAAATTGGATTTGGTGCTAGGTCTTTCCCTTTAGGTTTTACCCCAACAATGTTTTCATTAGTTTCGCTCACTCTCGAAATCAAGCATTTTACAGCAGGTTGGAGCAGCCTGTATCTCAGCACAGGAATAAGGTAGGGAAGAATTCTAAGGATCATTTTGACTGCCTCCAGAAGTTAGATCAGATGGCAAATTGGATTTGGTGCTAGGTCTTTCCCTTTAGGTTTTACCCCAACAATGTTTTCATTAGTTTCGCTCACTCTCGAAATCAAGCATTTTACAGCAGGTTGGAGCAGCCTGTATCTCAGCACAGGAATAAGGTAGGGAAGAATTCTAAGGATCATTTTGACTGCCTCCAGAAGTTAGATCAGATGGCAAATTGGATTTGGTGCTAGGTCTTTCCCTTTAGGTTTTACCCCAACAATGTTTTCATTAGTTTCGCTCACTCTCGAAATCAAGCATTTTACAGCAGGTTGGAGCAGCCTGTATCTCAGCACAGGAATAAGGTAGGGAAGAATTCAAATACTCATTTTGACTGCCTCCAGAAGTTAGATCAGATGGCAAATTGGATTTGGTGCTAGGTCTTTCCCTTTAGGTTTTACCCCAACAATGTTTTCATTAGTTTCGCTCACTCTCGAAATCAAGCATTTTACAGCAGGTTGGAGCAGCCTGTATCTCAGCACAGGAATAAGGTAGGGAAGAATTCTAAGGATCATTTTGACTGCCTCCAGAAGTTAGATCAGATGGCAAATTGGATTTGGTGCTAGGTCTTTCCCTTTAGGTTTTACCCCAACAATGTTTTCATTAGTTTCGCTCACTCTCGAAATCAAGCATTTTACAGCAGGTTGGAGCAGCCTGTATCTCAGCACAGGAATAAGGTAGGGAAGAATTCTAAGGATCATTTTGACTGCCTCCAGAAGTTAGATCAGATGGCAAATTGGATTTGGTGCTAGGTCTTTCCCTTTAGGTTTTACCCCAACAATGTTTTCATTAGTTTCGCTCACTCTCGAAATCAAGCATTTTACAGCAGGTTGGAGCAGCCTGTATCTCAGCACAGGAATAAGGTAGGGAAGAATTCTAAGGATCATTTTGACTGCCTCCAGAAGTTAGATCAGATGGCAAATTGGATTTGGTGCTAGGTCTTTCCCTTTAGGTTTTACCCCAACAATGTTTTCATTAGTTTCGCTCACTCTCGAAATCAAGCATTTTACAGCAGGTTGGAGCAGCCTGTATCTCAGCACAGGAATAAGGTAGGGAAGAATTCTAAGGATCATTTTGACTGCCTCCAGAAGTTAGATCAGATGGCAAATTGGATTTGGTGCTAGGTCTTTCCCTTTAGGTTTTACCCCAACAATGTTTTCATTAGTTTCGCTCACTCTCGAAATCAAGCATTTTACAGCAGGTTGGAGCAGCCTGTATCTCAGCACAGGAATAAGGTAGGGAAGAATTCTAAGGATCATTTTGACTGCCTCCAGAAGTTAGATCAGATGGCAAATTGGATTTGGTGCTAGGTCTTTCCCTTTAGGTTTTACCCCAACAATGTTTTCATTAGTTTCGCTCACTCTCGAAATCAAGCATTTTACAGCAGGTTGGAGCAGCCTGTATCTCAGCACAGGAATAAGGTAGGGAAGAATTCTAAGGATCATTTTGACTGCCTCCAGAAGTTAGATCAGATGGCAAATTGGATTTGGTGCTAGGTCTTTCCCTTTAGGTTTTACCCCAACAATGTTTTCATTAGTTTCGCTCACTCTCGAAATCAAGCATTTTACAGCAGGTTGGAGCAGCCTGTATCTCAGCACAGGAATAAGGTAGGGAAGAATTCTAAGGATCATTTTGACTGCCTCCAGAAGTTAGATCAGATGGCAAATTGGATTTGGTGCTAGGTCTTTCCCTTTAGGTTTTACCCCAACAATGTTTTCATTAGTTTCGCTCACTCTCGAAATCAAGCATTTTACAGCAGGTTGGAGCAGCCTGTATCTCAGCACAGGAATAAGGTAGGGAAGAATTCTAAGGCTTCATTTTGACTGCCTCCAGAAGTTAGATCAGATGGCAAATTGGATTTGGTGCTAGGTCTTTCCCTTTAGGTTTTACCCCAACAATGTTTTCATTAGTTTCGCTCACTCTCGAAATCAAGCATTTTACAGCAGGTTGGAGCAGCCTGTATCTCAGCACAGGAATAAGGTAGGGAAGAATTCTAAGGATCATTTTGACTGCCTCCAGAAGTTAGATCAGATGGCAAATTGGATTTGGTGCTAGGTCTTTCCCTTTAGGTTTTACCCCAACAATGTTTTCATTAGTTTCGCTCACTCTCGAAATCAAGCATTTTACAGCAGGTTGGAGCAGCCTGTATCTCAGCACAGGAATAAGGTAGGGAAGAATTCAAATACTCATTTTGACTGCCTCCAGAAGTTAGATCAGATGGCAAATTGGATTTGGTGCTAGGTCTTTCCCTTTAGGTTTTACCCCAACAATGTTTTCATTAGTTTCGCTCACTCTCGAAATCAAGCATTTTACAGCAGGTTGGAGCAGCCTGTATCTCAGCACAGGAATAAGGTAGGGAAGAATTCTAAGGATCATTTTGACTGCCTCCAGAAGTTAGATCAGATGGCAAATTGGATTTGGTGCTAGGTCTTTCCCTTTAGGTTTTACCCCAACAATGTTTTCATTAGTTTCGCTCACTCTCGAAATCAAGCATTTTACAGCAGGTTGGAGCAGCCTGTATCTCAGCACAGGAATAAGGTAGGGAAGAATTCTAAGGATCATTTTGACTGCCTCCAGAAGTTAGATCAGATGGCAAATTGGATTTGGTGCTAGGTCTTTCCCTTTAGGTTTTACCCCAACAATGTTTTCATTAGTTTCGCTCACTCTCGAAATCAAGCATTTTACAGCAGGTTGGAGCAGCCTGTATCTCAGCACAGGAATAAGGTAGGGAAGAATTCTAAGGATCATTTTGACTGCCTCCAGAAGTTAGATCAGATGGCAAATTGGATTTGGTGCTAGGTCTTTCCCTTTAGGTTTTACCCCAACAATGTTTTCATTAGTTTCGCTCACTCTCGAAATCAAGCATTTTACAGCAGGTTGGAGCAGCCTGTATCTCAGCACAGGAATAAGGTAGGGAAGAATTCTAAGGATCATTTTGACTGCCTCCAGAAGTTAGATCAGATGGCAAATTGGATTTGGTGCTAGGTCTTTCCCTTTAGGTTTTACCCCAACAATGTTTTCATTAGTTTCGCTCACTCTCGAAATCAAGCATTTTACAGCAGGTTGGAGCAGCCTGTATCTCAGCACAGGAATAAGGTAGGGAAGAATTCTAAGGATCATTTTGACTGCCTCCAGAAGTTAGATCAGATGGCAAATTGGATTTGGTGCTAGGTCTTTCCCTTTAGGTTTTACCCCAACAATGTTTTCATTAGTTTCGCTCACTCTCGAAATCAAGCATTTTACAGCAGGTTGGAGCAGCCTGTATCTCAGCACAGGAATAAGGTAGGGAAGAATTCTAAGGATCATTTTGACTGCCTCCAGAAGTTAGATCAGATGGCAAATTGGATTTGGTGCTAGGTCTTTCCCTTTAGGTTTTACCCCAACAATGTTTTCATTAGTTTCGCTCACTCTCGAAATCAAGCATTTTACAGCAGGTTGGAGCAGCCTGTATCTCAGCACAGGAATAAGGTAGGGAAGAATTCAAATACTCATTTTGACTGCCTCCAGAAGTTAGATCAGATGGCAAATTGGATTTGGTGCTAGGTCTTTCCCTTTAGGTTTTACCCCAACAATGTTTTCATTAGTTTCGCTCACTCTCGAAATCAAGCATTTTACAGCAGGTTGGAGCAGCCTGTATCTCAGCACAGGAATAAGGTAGGGAAGAATTCTAAGGATCATTTTGACTGCCTCCAGAAGTTAGATCAGATGGCAAATTGGATTTGGTGCTAGGTCTTTCCCTTTAGGTTTTACCCCAACAATGTTTTCATTAGTTTCGCTCACTCTCGAAATCAAGCATTTTACAGCAGGTTGGAGCAGCCTGTATCTCAGCACAGGAATAAGGTAGGGAAGAATTCTAAGGATCATTTTGACTGCCTCCAGAAGTTAGATCAGATGGCAAATTGGATTTGGTGCTAGGTCTTTCCCTTTAGGTTTTACCCCAACAATGTTTTCATTAGTTTCGCTCACTCTCGAAATCAAGCATTTTACAGCAGGTTGGAGCAGCCTGTATCTCAGCACAGGAATAAGGTAGGGAAGAATTCAAATACTCATTTTGACTGCCTCCAGAAGTTAGATCAGATGGCAAATTGGATTTGGTGCTAGGTCTTTCCCTTTAGGTTTTACCCCAACAATGTTTTCATTAGTTTCGCTCACTCTCGAAATCAAGCATTTTACAGCAGGTTGGAGCAGCCTGTATCTCAGCACAGGAATAAGGTAGGGAAGAATTCTAAGGATCATTTTGACTGCCTCCAGAAGTTAGATCAGATGGCAAATTGGATTTGGTGCTAGGTCTTTCCCTTTAGGTTTTACCCCAACAATGTTTTCATTAGTTTCGCTCACTCTCGAAATCAAGCATTTTACAGCAGGTTGGAGCAGCCTGTATCTCAGCACAGGAATAAGGTAGGGAAGAATTCTAAGGATCATTTTGACTGCCTCCAGAAGTTAGATCAGATGGCAAATTGGATTTGGTGCTAGGTCTTTCCCTTTAGGTTTTACCCCAACAATGTTTTCATTAGTTTCGCTCACTCTCGAAATCAAGCATTTTACAGCAGGTTGGAGCAGCCTGTATCTCAGCACAGGAATAAGGTAGGGAAGAATTCTAAGGATCATTTTGACTGCCTCCAGAAGTTAGATCAGATGGCAAATTGGATTTGGTGCTAGGTCTTTCCCTTTAGGTTTTACCCCAACAATGTTTTCATTAGTTTCGCTCACTCTCGAAATCAAGCATTTTACAGCAGGTTGGAGCAGCCTGTATCTCAGCACAGGAATAAGGTAGGGAAGAATTCTAAGGATCATTTTGACTGCCTCCAGAAGTTAGATCAGATGGCAAATTGGATTTGGTGCTAGGTCTTTCCCTTTAGGTTTTACCCCAACAATGTTTTCATTAGTTTCGCTCACTCTCGAAATCAAGCATTTTACAGCAGGTTGGAGCAGCCTGTATCTCAGCACAGGAATAAGGTAGGGAAGAATTCTAAGGATCATTTTGACTGCCTCCAGAAGTTAGATCAGATGGCAAATTGGATTTGGTGCTAGGTCTTTCCCTTTAGGTTTTACCCCAACAATGTTTTCATTAGTTTCGCTCACTCTCGAAATCAAGCATTTTACAGCAGGTTGGAGCAGCCTGTATCTCAGCACAGGAATAAGGTAGGGAAGAATTCTAAGGATCATTTTGACTGCCTCCAGAAGTTAGATCAGATGGCAAATTGGATTTGGTGCTAGGTCTTTCCCTTTAGGTTTTACCCCAACAATGTTTTCATTAGTTTCGCTCACTCTCGAAATCAAGCATTTTACAGCAGGTTGGAGCAGCCTGTATCTCAGCACAGGAATAAGGTAGGGAAGAATTCTAAGGATCATTTTGACTGCCTCCAGAAGTTAGATCAGATGGCAAATTGGATTTGGTGCTAGGTCTTTCCCTTTAGGTTTTACCCCAACAATGTTTTCATTAGTTTCGCTCACTCTCGAAATCAAGCATTTTACAGCAGGTTGGAGCAGCCTGTATCTCAGCACAGGAACAAGGTAGGGAAGAATTCAAATACTCATTTTGACTGCCTCCAGAAGTTAGATCAGATGGCAAATTGGATTTGGTGCTAGGTCTTTCCCTTTAGGTTTTACCCCAACAATGTTTTCATTAGTTTCACTCACTCTCGAAATCAAGCATTTTACAGCAGGTTGGAGCAGCCTGTATCTCAGCACAGGAATAAGGTAGGGAAGAATTCTAAGGATCATTTTGACTGCCTCCAGAAGTTAGATCAGATGGCAAATTGGATTTGGTGCTAGGTCTTTCCCTTTAGGTTTTACCCCAACAATGTTTTCATTAGTTTCGCTCACTCTCGAAATCAAGCATTTTACAGCAGGTTGGAGCAGCCTGTATCTCAGCACAGGAATAAGGTAGGGAAGAATTCTAAGGATCATTTTGACTGCCTCCAGAAGTTAGATCAGATGGCAAATTGGATTTGGTGCTAGGTCTTTCCCTTTAGGTTTTACCCCAACAATGTTTTCATTAGTTTCGCTCACTCTTGAAATCAAGCATTTTACAGCAGGTTGGAGCAGCCTGTATCTCAGCACAGGAATAAGGTAGGGAAGAATTCTAAGGATCATTTTGACTGCCTCCAGAAGTTAGATCAGATGGCAAATTGGATTTGGTGCTAGGTCTTTCCCTTTAGGTTTTACCCCAACAATGTTTTCATTAGTTTCGCTCACTCTCGAAATCAAGCATTTTACAGCAGGTTGGAGCAGCCTGTATCTCAGCACAGGAATAAGGTAGGGAAGAATTCTAAGGATCATTTTGACTGCCTCCAGAAGTTAGATCAGATGGCAAATTGGATTTGGTGCTAGGTCTTTCCCTTTAGGTTTTACCCCAACAATGTTTTCATTAGTTTCGCTCACTCTCGAAATCAAGCATTTTACAGCAGGTTGGAGCAGCCTGTATCTCAGCACAGGAATAAGGTAGGGAAGAATTCTAAGGATCATTTTGACTGCCTCCAGAAGTTAGATCAGATGGCAAATTGGATTTGGTGCTAGGTCTTTCCCTTTAGGTTTTACCCCAACAATGTTTTCATTAGTTTCGCTCACTCTCGAAATCAAGCATTTTACAGCAGGTTGGAGCAGCCTGTATCTCAGCACAGGAATAAGGTAGGGAAGAATTCTAAGGATCATTTTGACTGCCTCCAGAAGTTAGATCAGATGGCAAATTGGATTTGGTGCTAGGTCTTTCCCTTTAGGTTTTACCCCAACAATGTTTTCATTAGTTTCGCTCACTCTCGAAATCAAGCATTTTACAGCAGGTTGGAGCAGCCTGTATCTCAGCACAGGAATAAGGTAGGGAAGAATTCTAAGGATCATTTTGACTGCCTCCAGAAGTTAGATCAGATGGCAAATTGGATTTGGTGCTAGGTCTTTCCCTTTAGGTTTTACCCCAACAATGTTTTCATTAGTTTCGCTCACTCTCGAAATCAAGCATTTTACAGCAGGTTGGAGCAGCCTGTATCTCAGCACAGGAATAAGGTAGGGAAGAATTCTAAGGATCATTTTGACTGCCTCCAGAAGTTAGATCAGATGGCAAATTGGATTTGGTGCTAGGTCTTTCCCTTTAGGTTTTACCCCAACAATGTTTTCATTAGTTTCGCTCACTCTCGAAATCAAGCATTTTACAGCAGGTTGGAGCAGCCTGTATCTCAGCACAGGAATAAGGTAGGGAAGAATTCTAAGGATCATTTTGACTGCCTCCAGAAGTTAGATCAGATGGCAAATTGGATTTGGTGCTAGGTCTTTCCCTTTAGGTTTTACCCCAACAATGTTTTCATTAGTTTCGCTCACTCTCGAAATCAAGCATTTTACAGCAGGTTGGAGCAGCCTGTATCTCAGCACAGGAATAAGGTAGGGAAGAATTCTAAGGATCATTTTGACTGCCTCCAGAAGTTAGATCAGATGGCAAATTGGATTTGGTGCTAGGTCTTTCCCTTTAGGTTTTACCCCAACAATGTTTTCATTAGTTTCGCTCACTCTCGAAATCAAGCATTTTACAGCAGGTTGGAGCAGCCTGTATCTCAGCACAGGAACAAGGTAGGGAAGAATTCAAATACTCATTTTGACTGCCTCCAGAAGTTAGATCAGATGGCAAATTGGATTTGGTGCTAGGTCTTTCCCTTTAGGTTTTACCCCAACAATGTTTTCATTAGTTTCACTCACTCTCGAAATCAAGCATTTTACAGCAGGTTGGAGCAGCCTGTATCTCAGCACAGGAATAAGGTAGGGAAGAATTCTAAGGATCATTTTGACTGCCTCCAGAAGTTAGATCAGATGGCAAATTGGATTTGGTGCTAGGTCTTTCCCTTTAGGTTTTACCCCAACAATGTTTTCATTAGTTTCGCTCACTCTCGAAATCAAGCATTTTACAGCAGGTTGGAGCAGCCTGTATCTCAGCACAGGAATAAGGTAGGGAAGAATTCTAAGGATCATTTTGACTGCCTCCAGAAGTTAGATCAGATGGCAAATTGGATTTGGTGCTAGGTCTTTCCCTTTAGGTTTTACCCCAACAATGTTTTCATTAGTTTCGCTCACTCTTGAAATCAAGCATTTTACAGCAGGTTGGAGCAGCCTGTATCTCAGCACAGGAATAAGGTAGGGAAGAATTCTAAGGATCATTTTGACTGCCTCCAGAAGTTAGATCAGATGGCAAATTGGATTTGGTGCTAGGTCTTTCCCTTTAGGTTTTACCCCAACAATGTTTTCATTAGTTTCGCTCACTCTCGAAATCAAGCATTTTACAGCAGGTTGGAGCAGCCTGTATCTCAGCACAGGAATAAGGTAGGGAAGAATTCAAATACTCATTTTGACTGCCTCCAGAAGTTAGATCAGATGGCAAATTGGATTTGGTGCTAGGTCTTTCCCTTTAGGTTTTACCCCAACAATGTTTTCATTAGTTTCGCTCACTCTCGAAATCAAGCATTTTACAGCAGGTTGGAGCAGCCTGTATCTCAGCACAGGAATAAGGTAGGGAAGAATTCTAAGGATCATTTTGACTGCCTCCAGAAGTTAGATCAGATGGCAAATTGGATTTGGTGCTAGGTCTTTCCCTTTAGGTTTTACCCCAACAATGTTTTCATTAGTTTCGCTCCCTCTCGAAATCAAGCATTTTACAGCAGGTTGGAGCAGCCTGTATCTCAGCACAGGAATAAGGTAGGGAAGAATTCTAAGGATCATTTTGACTGCCTCCAGAAGTTAGATCAGATGGCAAATTGGATTTGGTGCTAGGTCTTTCCCTTTAGGTTTTACCCCAACAATGTTTTCATTAGTTTCGCTCACTCTCGAAATCAAGCATTTTACAGCAGGTTGGAGCAGCCTGTATCTCAGCACAGGAATAAGGTAGGGAAGAATTCTAAGGATCATTTTGACTGCCTCCAGAAGTTAGATCAGATGGCAAATTGGATTTGGTGCTAGGTCTTTCCCTTTAGGTTTTACCCCAACAATGTTTTCATTAGTTTCGCTCACTCTCGAAATCAAGCATTTTACAGCAGGTTGGAGCAGCCTGTATCTCAGCACAGGAACAAGGTAGGGAAGAATTCAAATACTCATTTTGACTGCCTCCAGAAGTTAGATCAGATGGCAAATTGGATTTGGTGCTAGGTCTTTCCCTTTGGGTTTTACCCCAACAATGTTTTCATTAGTTTCACTCACTCTCGAAATCAAGCATTTTACAGCAGGTTGGAGCAGCCTGTATCTCAGCACAGGAATAAGGTAGGGAAGAATTCTAAGGATCATTTTGACTGCCTCCAGAAGTTAGATCAGATGGCAAATTGGATTTGGTGCTAGGTCTTTCCCTTTAGGTTTTACCCCAACAATGTTTTCATTAGTTTCGCTCACTCTCGAAATCAAGCATTTTACAGCAGGTTGGAGCAGCCTGTATCTCAGCACAGGAATAAGGTAGGGAAGAATTCTAAGGATCATTTTGACTGCCTCCAGAAGTTAGATCAGATGGCAAATTGGATTTGGTGCTAGGTCTTTCCCTTTAGGTTTTACCCCAACAATGTTTTCATTAGTTTCGCTCACTCTCGAAATCAAGCATTTTACAGCAGGTTGGAGCAGCCTGTATCTCAGCACAGGAATAAGGTAGGGAAGAATTCTAAGGATCATTTTGACTGCCTCCAGAAGTTAGATCAGATGGCAAATTGGATTTGGTGCTAGGTCTTTCCCTTTAGGTTTTACCCCAACAATGTTTTCATTAGTTTCGCTCACTCTCGAAATCAAGCATTTTACAGCAGGTTGGAGCAGCCTGTATCTCAGCACAGGAATAAGGTAGGGAAGAATTCTAAGGATCATTTTGACTGCCTCCAGAAGTTAGATCAGATGGCAAATTGGATTTGGTGCTAGGTCTTTCCCTTTAGGTTTTACCCCAACAATGTTTTCATTAGTTTCGCTCACTCTCGAAATCAAGCATTTTACAGCAGGTTGGAGCAGCCTGTATCTCAGCACAGGAATAAGGTAGGGAAGAATTCTAAGGATCATTTTGACTGCCTCCAGAAGTTAGATCAGATGGCAAATTGGATTTGGTGCTAGGTCTTTCCCTTTAGGTTTTACCCCAACAATGTTTTCATTAGTTTCGCTCACTCTCGAAATCAAGCATTTTACAGCAGGTTGGAGCAGCCTGTATCTCAGCACAGGAATAAGGTAGGGAAGAATTCTAAGGATCATTTTGACTGCCTCCAGAAGTTAGATCAGATGGCAAATTGGATTTGGTGCTAGGTCTTTCCCTTTAGGTTTTACCCCAACAATGTTTTCATTAGTTTCGCTCACTCTCGAAATCAAGCATTTTACAGCAGGTTGGAGCAGCCTGTATCTCAGCACAGGAATAAGGTAGGGAAGAATTCTAAGGATCATTTTGACTGCCTCCAGAAGTTAGATCAGATGGCAAATTGGATTTGGTGCTAGGTCTTTCCCTTTAGGTTTTACCCCAACAATGTTTTCATTAGTTTCGCTCACACTCGAAATCAAGCATTTTACAGCAGGTTGGAGCAGCCTGTATCTCAGCACAGGAATAAGGTAGGGAAGAATTCTAAGGATCATTTTGACTGCCTCCAGAAGTTAGATCAGATGGCAAATTGGATTTGGTGCTAGGTCTTTCCCTTTAGGTTTTACCCCAACAATGTTTTCATTAGTTTCGCTCACTCTCGAAATCAAGCATTTTACAGCAGGTTGGAGCAGCCTGTATCTCAGCACAGGAACAAGGTAGGGAAGAATTCAAATACTCATTTTGACTGCCTCCAGAAGTTAGATCAGATGGCAAATTGGATTTGGTGCTAGGTCTTTCCCTTTAGGTTTTACCCCAACAATGTTTTCATTAGTTTCACTCACTCTCGAAATCAAGCATTTTACAGCAGGTTGGAGCAGCCTGTATCTCAGCACAGGAATAAGGTAGGGAAGAATTCTAAGGATCATTTTGACTGCCTCCAGAAGTTAGATCAGATGGCAAATTGGATTTGGTGCTAGGTCTTTCCCTTTAGGTTTTACCCCAACAATGTTTTCATTAGTTTCGCTCACTCTCGAAATCAAGCATTTTACAGCAGGTTGGAGCAGCCTGTATCTCAGCACAGGAATAAGGTAGGGAAGAATTCTAAGGATCATTTTGACTGCCTCCAGAAGTTAGATCAGATGGCAAATTGGATTTGGTGCTAGGTCTTTCCCTTTAGGTTTTACCCCAACAATGTTTTCATTAGTTTCGCTCACTCTCGAAATCAAGCATTTTACAGCAGGTTGGAGCAGCCTGTATCTCAGCACAGGAATAAGGTAGGGAAGAATTCAAATACT
This sequence comes from Melanerpes formicivorus, assembly GCF_026170545.1. Taxonomy (NCBI): domain Eukaryota; kingdom Metazoa; phylum Chordata; class Aves; order Piciformes; family Picidae; genus Melanerpes; species Melanerpes formicivorus. The sequence continues at coordinate 43,361 of NW_027143673.1, forward strand.
CATTTTGACTGCCTCCAGAAGTTAGATCAGATGGCAAATTGGATTTGGTGCTAGGTCTTTCCCTTTAGGTTTTACCCCAACAATGTTTTCATTAGTTTCGCTCACTCTCGAAATCAAGCATTTTACAGCAGGTTGGAGCAGCCTGTATCTCAGCACAGGAATAAGGTAGGGAAGAATTCTAAGGATCATTTTGACTGCCTCCAGAAGTTAGATCAGATGGCAAATTGGATTTGGTGCTAGGTCTTTCCCTTTAGGTTTTACCCCAACAATGTTTTCATTAGTTTCGCTCACTCTCGAAATCAAGCATTTTACAGCAGGTTGGAGCAGCCTGTATCTCAGCACAGGAATAAGGTAGGGAAGAATTCTAAGGATCATTTTGACTGCCTCCAGAAGTTAGATCAGATGGCAAATTGGATTTGGTGCTAGGTCTTTCCCTTTAGGTTTTACCCCAACAATGTTTTCATTAGTTTCGCTCACTTACGAAATCAAGCATTTTACAGCAGGTTGGAGCAGCCTGTATCTCAGCACAGGAATAAGGTAGGGAAGAATTCTAAGGATCATTTTGACTGCCTCCAGAAGTTAGATCAGATGGCAAATTGGATTTGGTGCTAGGTCTTTCCCTTTAGGTTTTACCCCAACAATGTTTTCATTAGTTTCGCTCACTCTCGAAATCAAGCATTTTACAGCAGGTTGGAGCAGCCTGTATCTCAGCACAGGAATAAGGTAGGGAAGAATTCAAATACTCATTTTGACTGCCTCCAGAAGTTAGGTCAGATGGCCAATGGAATTTGGTGCTAGGCCTTTCCCTTTAGGTTTTACCCCAACAATGTTTTCATTAGTTTCGCTCACTCTCGAAATCAAGCATTTTACAGCAGGTTGGAGCAGCCTGTATCTCAGCACAGGAATAAGGTAGGGAAGAATTCTAAGGATCATTTTGACTGCCTCCAGAAGTTAGATCAGATGGCAAATTGGATTTGGTGCTAGGTCTTTCCCTTTAGGTTTTACCCCAACAATGTTTTCATTAGTTTCGCTCACTCTCGAAATCAAGCATTTTACAGCAGGTTGGAGCAGCCTGTATCTCAGCACAGGAATAAGGTAGGGAAGAATTCTAAGGATCATTTTGACTGCCTCCAGAAGTTAGATCAGATGGCAAATTGGATTTGGTGCTAGGTCTTTCCCTTTAGGTTTTACCCCAACAATGTTTTCATTAGTTTCGCTCACACTCGAAATCAAGCATTTTACAGCAGGTTGGAGCAGCCTGTATCTCAGCACAGGAATAAGGTAGGGAAGAATTCTAAGGATCATTTTGACTGCCTCCAGAAGTTAGATCAGATGGCAAATTGGATTTGGTGCTAGGTCTTTCCCTTTAGGTTTTACCCCAACAATGTTTTCATTAGTTTCGCTCACTCTCGAAATCAAGCATTTTACAGCAGGTTGGAGCAGCCTGTATCTCAGCACAGGAACAAGGTAGGGAAGAATTCAAATACTCATTTTGACTGCCTCCAGAAGTTAGATCAGATGGCAAATTGGATTTGGTGCTAGGTCTTTCCCTTTAGGTTTTACCCCAACAATGTTTTCATTAGTTTCACTCACTCTCGAAATCAAGCATTTTACAGCAGGTTGGAGCAGCCTGTATCTCAGCACAGGAATAAGGTAGGGAAGAATTCTAAGGATCATTTTGACTGCCTCCAGAAGTTAGATCAGATGGCAAATTGGATTTGGTGCTAGGTCTTTCCCTTTAGGTTTTACCCCAACAATGTTTTCATTAGTTTCGCTCACTCTCGAAATCAAGCATTTTACAGCAGGTTGGAGCAGCCTGTATCTCAGCACAGGAATAAGGTAGGGAAGAATTCTAAGGATCATTTTGACTGCCTCCAGAAGTTAGATCAGATGGCAAATTGGATTTGGTGCTAGGTCTTTCCCTTTAGGTTTTACCCCAACAATGTTTTCATTAGTTTCGCTCACTCTCGAAATCAAGCATTTTACAGCAGGTTGGAGCAGCCTGTATCTCAGCACAGGAATAAGGTAGGGAAGAATTCAAATACTCATTTTGACTGCCTCCAGAAGTTAGATCAGATGGCAAATTGGATTTGGTGCTAGGTCTTTCCCTTTAGGTTTTACCCCAACAATGTTTTCATTAGTTTCGCTCACTCTCGAAATCAAGCATTTTACAGCAGGTTGGAGCAGCCTGTATCTCAGCACAGGAATAAGGTAGGGAAGAATTCTAAGGATCATTTTGACTGCCTCCAGAAGTTAGATCAGATGGCAAATTGGATTTGGTGCTAGGTCTTTCCCTTTAGGTTTTACCCCAACAATGTTTTCATTAGTTTCGCTCACTCTCGAAATCAAGCATTTTACAGCAGGTTGGAGCAGCCTGTATCTCAGCACAGGAATAAGGTAGGGAAGAATTCTAAGGATCATTTTGACTGCCTCCAGAAGTTAGATCAGATGGCAAATTGGATTTGGTGCTAGGTCTTTCCCTTTAGGTTTTACCCCAACAATGTTTTCATTAGTTTCGCTCACTCTCGAAATCAAGCATTTTACAGCAGGTTGGAGCAGCCTGTATCTCAGCACAGGAATAAGGTAGGGAAGAATTCTAAGGATCATTTTGACTGCCTCCAGAAGTTAGATCAGATGGCAAATTGGATTTGGTGCTAGGTCTTTCCCTTTAGGTTTTACCCCAACAATGTTTTCATTAGTTTCGCTCACTCTCGAAATCAAGCATTTTACAGCAGGTTGGAGCAGCCTGTATCTCAGCACAGGAATAAGGTAGGGAAGAATTCAAATACTCATTTTGACTGCCTCCAGAAGTTAGATCAGATGGCCAATGGAATTTGGTGCTAGGCCTTTCCCTTTAGGTTTTACCCCAACAATGTTTTCATTAGTTTCGCTCACTCTCGAAATCAAGCATTTTACAGCAGGTTGGAGCAGCCTGTATCTCAGCACAGGAATAAGGTAGGGAAGAATTCTAAGGATCATTTTGACTGCCTCCAGAAGTTAGATCAGATGGCAAATTGGATTTGGTGCTAGGTCTTTCCCTTTAGGTTTTACCCCAACAATGTTTTCATTAGTTTCGCTCACTCTCGAAATCAAGCATTTTACAGCAGGTTGGAGCAGCCTGTATCTCAGCACAGGAATAAGGTAGGGAAGAATTCTAAGGATCATTTTGACTGCCTCCAGAAGTTAGATCAGATGGCAAATTGGATTTGGTGCTAGGTCTTTCCCTTTAGGTTTTACCCCAACAATGTTTTCATTAGTTTCGCTCACTCTCGAAATCAAGCATTTTACAGCAGGTTGGAGCAGCCTGTATCTCAGCACAGGAATAAGGTAGGGAAGAATTCTAAGGATCATTTTGACTGCCTCCAGAAGTTAGATCAGATGGCAAATTGGATTTGGTGCTAGGTCTTTCCCTTTAGGTTTTACCCCAACAATGTTTTCATTAGTTTCGCTCACTCTCGAAATCAAGCATTTTACAGCAGGTTGGAGCAGCCTGTATCTCAGCACAGGAATAAGGTAGGGAAGAATTCTAAGGATCATTTTGACTGCCTCCAGAAGTTAGATCAGATGGCAAATTGGATTTGGTGCTAGGTCTTTCCCTTTAGGTTTTACCCCAACAATGTTTTCATTAGTTTCGCTCACTCTCGAAATCAAGCATTTTACAGCAGGTTGGAGCAGCCTGTATCTCAGCACAGGAATAAGGTAGGGAAGAATTCTAAGGATCATTTTGACTGCCTCCAGAAGTTAGATCAGATGGCAAATTGGATTTGGTGCTAGGTCTTTCCCTTTAGGTTTTACCCCAACAATGTTTTCATTAGTTTCGCTCCCTCTCGAAATCAAGCATTTTACAGCAGGTTGGAGCAGCCTGTATCTCAGCACAGGAATAAGGTAGGGAAGAATTCTAAGGATCATTTTGACTGCCTCCAGAAGTTAGATCAGATGGCAAATTGGATTTGGTGCTAGGTCTTTCCCTTTAGGTTTTACCCCAACAATGTTTTCATTAGTTTCGCTCACTCTCGAAATCAAGCATTTTACAGCAGGTTGGAGCAGCCTGTATCTCAGCACAGGAATAAGGTAGGGAAGAATTCTAAGGATCATTTTGACTGCCTCCAGAAGTTAGATCAGATGGCAAATTGGATTTGGTGCTAGGTCTTTCCCTTTAGGTTTTACCCCAACAATGTTTTCATTAGTTTCGCTCACTCTCGAAATCAAGCATTTTACAGCAGGTTGGAGCAGCCTGTATCTCAGCACAGGAATAAGGTAGGGAAGAATTCTAAGGATCATTTTGACTGCCTCCAGAAGTTAGATCAGATGGCAAATTGGATTTGGTGCTAGGTCTTTCCCTTTAGGTTTTACCCCAACAATGTTTTCATTAGTTTCGCTCACTCTCGAAATCAAGCATTTTACAGCAGGTTGGAGCAGCCTGTATCTCAGCACAGGAATAAGGTAGGGAAGAATTCTAAGGATCATTTTTGACTGCCTCCAGAAGTTAGATCAGATGGCAAATTGGATTTGGTGCTAGGTCTTTCCCTTTAGGTTTTACCCCAACAATGTTTTCATTAGTTTCGCTCACTCTCGAAATCAAGCATTTTACATCAGGTTGGAGCAGCCTGTATCTCAGCACAGGAATAAGGTAGGGAAGAATTCTAAGGATCATTTTGACTGCCTCCAGAAGTTAGATCAGATGGCAAATTGGATTTGGTGCTAGGTCTTTCCCTTTAGGTTTTACCCCAACAATGTTTTCATTAGTTTCGCTCACTCTCGAAATCAAGCATTTTACAGCAGGTTGGAGCAGCCTGTATCTCAGCACAGGAATAAGGTAGGGAAGAATTCTAAGGATCATTTTGACTGCCTCCAGAAGTTAGATCAGATGGCCAATGGACTTTGGTGCTAGGTCTTTCCCTTTAGGTTTTACCCCAACAATGTTTTCATTAGTTTCGCTCACTCTCGAAATCAAGCATTTTACAGCAGGTTGGAGCAGCCTGTATCTCAGCACAGGAATAAGGTAGGGAAGAATTCTAAGGATCATTTTGACTGCCTCCAGAAGTTAGATCAGATGGCAAATTGGATTTGGTGCTAGGTCTTTCCCTTTAGGTTTTACCCCAACAATGTTTTCATTAGTTTCGCTCACTCTCGAAATCAAGCATTTTACAGCAGGTTGGAGCAGCCTGTATCTCAGCACAGGAATAAGGTAGGGAAGAATTCTAAGGATCATTTTGACTGCCTCCAGAAGTTAGATCAGATGGCAAATTGGATTTGGTGCTAGGTCTTTCCCTTTAGGTTTTACCCCAACAATGTTTTCATTAGTTTCGCTCACTCTCGAAATCAAGCATTTTACAGCAGGTTGGAGCAGCCTGTATCTCAGCACAGGAATAAGGTAGGGAAGAATTCTAAGGATCATTTTGACTGCCTCCAGAAGTTAGATCAGATGGCAAATTGGATTTGGTGCTAGGTCTTTCCCTTTAGGTTTTACCCCAACAATGTTTTCATTAGTTTCGCTCACTCTCGAAATCAAGCATTTTACAGCAGGTTGGAGCAGCCTGTATCTCAGCACAGGAATAAGGTAGGGAAGAATTCTAAGGATCATTTTGACTGCCTCCAGAAGTTAGATCAGATGGCAAATTGGATTTGGTGCTAGGTCTTTCCCTTTAGGTTTTACCCCAACAATGTTTTCATTAGTTTCGCTCACTCTCGAAATCAAGCATTTTACAGCAGGTTGGAGCAGCCTGTATCTCAGCACAGGAATAAGGTAGGGAAGAATTCTAAGGATCATTTTGACTGCCTCCAGAAGTTAGATCAGATGGCAAATTGGATTTGGTGCTAGGTCTTTCCCTTTAGGTTTTACCCCAACAATGTTTTCATTAGTTTCGCTCACTCTCGAAATCAAGCATTTTACAGCAGGTTGGAGCAGCCTGTATCTCAGCACAGGAATAAGGTAGGGAAGAATTCTAAGGATCATTTTGACTGCCTCCAGAAGTTAGATCAGATGGCAAATTGGATTTGGTGCTAGGTCTTTCCCTTTAGGTTTTACCCCAACAATGTTTTCATTAGTTTCGCTCACTCTCGAAATCAAGCATTTTACAGCAGGTTGGAGCAGCCTGTATCTCAGCACAGGAACAAGGTAGGGAAGAATTCAAATACTCATTTTGACTGCCTCCAGAAGTTAGATCAGATGGCAAATTGGATTTGGTGCTAGGTCTTTCCCTTTAGGTTTTACCCCAACAATGTTTTCATTAGTTTCACTCACTCTCGAAATCAAGCATTTTACAGCAGGTTGGAGCAGCCTGTATCTCAGCACAGGAATAAGGTAGGGAAGAATTCTAAGGATCATTTTGACTGCCTCCAGAAGTTAGATCAGATGGCAAATTGGATTTGGTGCTAGGTCTTTCCCTTTAGGTTTTACCCCAACAATGTTTTCATTAGTTTCGCTCACTCTCGAAATCAAGCATTTTACAGCAGGTTGGAGCAGCCTGTATCTCAGCACAGGAATAAGGTAGGGAAGAATTCTAAGGCTCATTTTGACTGCCTCCAGAAGTTAGATCAGATGGCAAATTGGATTTGGTGCTAGGTCTTTCCCTTTAGGTTTTACCCCAACAATGTTTTCATTAGTTTCGCTCACTCTCGAAATCAAGCATTTTACAGCAGGTTGGAGCAGCCTGTATCTCAGCACAGGAATAAGGTAGGGAAGAATTCTAAGGATCATTTTGACTGCCTCCAGAAGTTAGATCAGATGGCAAATTGGATTTGGTGCTAGGTCTTTCCCTTTAGGTTTTACCCCAACAATGTTTTCATTAGTTTCGCTCACTCTCGAAATCAAGCATTTTACAGCAGGTTGGAGCAGCCTGTATCTCAGCACAGGAATAAGGTAGGGAAGAATTCTAAGGATCATTTTGACTGCCTCCAGAAGTTAGATCAGATGGCAAATTGGATTTGGTGCTAGGTCTTTCCCTTTAGGTTTTACCCCAACAATGTTTTCATTAGTTTCGCTCACTCTCGAAATCAAGCATTTTACAGCAGGTTGGAGCAGCCTGTATCTCAGCACAGGAATAAGGTAGGGAAGAATTCTAAGGATCATTTTGACTGCCTCCAGAAGTTAGATCAGATGGCAAATTGGATTTGGTGCTAGGTCTTTCCCTTTAGGTTTTACCCCAACAATGTTTTCATTAGTTTCGCTCACTCTCGAAATCAAGCATTTTACAGCAGGTTGGAGCAGCCTGTATCTCAGCACAGGAATAAGGTAGGGAAGAATTCTAAGGATCATTTTGACTGCCTCCAGAAGTTAGATCAGATGGCAAATTGGATTTGGTGCTAGGTCTTTCCCTTTAGGTTTTACCCCAACAATGTTTTCATTAGTTTCGCTCACTCTCGAAATCAAGCATTTTACAGCAGGTTGGAGCAGCCTGTATCTCAGCACAGGAACAAGGTAGGGAAGAATTCAAATACTCATTTTGACTGCCTCCAGAAGTTAGATCAGATGGCAAATTGGATTTGGTGCTAGGTCTTTCCCTTTAGGTTTTACCCCAACAATGTTTTCATTAGTTTCGCTCACTCTCGAAATCAAGCATTTTACAGCAGGTTGGAGCAGCCTGTATCTCAGCACAGGAATAAGGTAGGGAAGAATTCTAAGGATCATTTTGACTGCCTCCAGAAGTTAGATCAGATGGCAAATTGGATTTGGTGCTAGGTCTTTCCCTTTAGGTTTTACCCCAACAATGTTTTCATTAGTTTCGCTCACTCTCGAAATCAAGCATTTTACAGCAGGTTGGAGCAGCCTGTATCTCAGCACAGGAATAAGGTAGGGAAGAATTCTAAGGATCATTTTGACTGCCTCCAGAAGTTAGATCAGATGGCAAATTGGATTTGGTGCTAGGTCTTTCCCTTTAGGTTTTACCCCAACAATGTTTTCATTAGTTTCGCT